>NC_081524.1:1290552-1480552 GCF_030273125.1 Centropristis striata | reverse complement strand
GGAGCAGCCATCCAGTTCTATGAGTCGTTCTCTATAATAATAATAATAATAATAATAATAATAATGATAATAATAATGATAATAATAATAATAATAATAATAATGATAATAATGATAATAATAATAATAATAATAATAATAATAATGATAATAATAATAATAATAATAATAATAATAATAATAACCCCTGCAGGTGTACGGAGCAGCCATCCAGTTCTACGAGTCGTTCTCTATAATAATAATAATAATAATGATAATAATAATAATAATAATACCTCCTGCAGGTGTACGGAGCAGCCATCCAGTTCTACGAGTCGTTCTCTATAATAATAATAATAATAATGATGATAATAATAATATTAATACCTCCTGCAGGTGTACGGAGCAGCCATCCAGTTCTACGAGTCGTTCTCTATTATTATAATAATGATAATAATAATAATAATAATAATGATAATAATAATAATGATAATAATGATAATAATAATAATAATAATAATAATGATAATAATAATAATAATAATAATAATAATAATGATAATAATAATAATGATAATAATGATAATAATAATAATAATAATAATGATAATAATGATAATAATAATAATAATAATAATAATAATGATAATAATAATAATAATGATAATAATAATGATAATAATAATAATAATAATACCTCCTGCAGGTGTACGGAGCAGCCATCCAGTTCTACAAGTCGTTCTTTATAATAATAATAATAATAATAATAATAATAATAATAATAATAATAATAATGATAATAATAATAATAATAATAATAATGATAATAATAATAATAATAATAATAATACCTGCTGCAGGTGTACGGAGCAGCCATCCAGTTCTACGAGTCGTTCTCTATTATTATAATAATGATAATAATAATAATAATAATAATAATAATAATAATGATAACTCCTGCAGGTGTACGGAGCAGCCATCCAGTTCTACGAGTCGTTCTCGCGGGAGCTGCTGTCGGAGCGGCAGAGCGTGCGTCTGGGCCTGCTCAGCGTGGTCGACCGGCGGCCGATTACCAGCCGCAGCCTGCAGGTGAAGAAGAGCATCTGTGTTCTGTCCCACTGGCCCTTCTTCACCGTCTTCCAGAAGTTCCTCACCTTCGTCTACAGATACTCCATCTCTGGGCCCCACGTCCTGCCGCTGGAGAAGTACGAGCTCATTAATATTAATATTATTATCCTCCACATTAAAGCAGATCTGATTCATTTAGCACATCAACTCCATCCAGTCAAATGTTCTGATTTAATTCATGAATATTTTTGCTTCTTTGAGTCTCCAGATTATTAAGAGATTAACACTTTTAGATATTTTTCTCAAGATATTTTTTTTGTGGTGTCATTATGGGACTTTTTCTTAATTTTCGTTACATTATTGTTGATATCGTTAATTTTCAATAAATAAAATATTAAATAAAAAATCAAATAAATAAAAATAATCCATTATTTTTGAAAAAGGGAATACTCATTTATTCCTTTATTTTTATTCCCATTTAATCCTCATTGATAATAAAATAATAAGTTAAGTAAATATTTTTATTAATATTTTCTGATGATATACATTTTTAGATATTTAAAAAAAAATTGTTTTTACATAGTTTTTTTTTATCATGATAAGACTTTTTTCTTGATTATCCCTTTATTATTATTATTATTATTATTATTATTAGCATATTTAATTTGCAGAAGTTGTGAGTGAAATAGTTTTTTAAAAAATGTTCTATGTAGTTTTAAATCATTATATATTTTTTTACCAGTTTTGCTTTTTTATTTGTTAATTTACAATTTGGATTTTTTTTTTTATTACAGCACAAACACATAAAGTTAGAAATATTTATTCCTTCTTAGTGTTTAGTTTATTAATAATAATGAGTAGTATTGTTTGATTATTCTTTTTGTGAGTTTCTTTTCATCTTATTTTGTGCAGCTTTGCAGCTTTTTGTGAATTTTCCACTTTATTTTGGTGATCAAATATTAATCACGTCATTGATTCTCTGCAGACACATCTCCAGCTTCATGCACAACGTCCCGTTCCCCTCGCCACAGAGACCCCGCATCCTGGTCCAGGTACACACACACACACACACACACACACACACACACACACACACACACACACACACACACACACACACACACTCTGACATGTCCACAACAAGAAGTAATCCATGCTGAGTTGACAGAAACTTTATTTAAATCACAGGTTCTATAAAACATCAGAGGAAGCTTCAGTCTGACGTTGGTAACCGTTGGTAACCGTTGGTAACCGTCGGTAACCATCGGTAACCGTTTGTAACCGTCCATCACTGATCAATGATCCGTTCTCATTGATTTAATAACATTTCTGACATAATTCTTCCAATTAAAGAATAATTCTCTGATGATCGGTCGGCTGCTGAATTAAAGAATAAATCTGTAAATCTCTCTGTGTGATAATAGTAAAAATGATAAAAGCCAATAAACTGCTGAGTCTTGAACTTCCTGATGATCTTCACTTCCTGTTTCTCAGCTTTATTTCTCTATAAAGCGTTTTATATTTGTGTCGAGGTTCACCATGAACTCTCTGACTCCCTCAGAGCTGCTGATTATTACACACAAGATGTAAAATGTTGTGGATATACTTATTAGAAACTAGAACTACTTTTCAAATTAACAGTTTTTAGCATTTTTGATGCTTTTTGGCCTCACAGCTCAAGCTTTTCCATCTGGGTACATCACATCAGACATCTAAAGAAAAGTGTCAGTTAAAGGGAGAGTTTTAATATTTTTCTCAGTGAGGTTGTTTGATGTTTGGAGCAGCAGAAACAAAATGTTTGACACGTTTATGTGAACGTCCACCAGTTTTTGTTTCTATCCACAATCTATTCATCCGTCTCGACTTCTTCTCCTTTATCTCAAGTTAAAAACACTCAGGTTGTTTTTGTGTTCTATAATTGTAGCGTAGAAAGAATCAAACTGTCAGTAGATCTTGGAGATTTCTCTTTTAATTACCTGACTGGTGGTTTTGTTTAATTTATTTCAAACCTGATTGTTGAATTAATATTCACCTTCCAGGAACAGAGTTATGTTTGTGTATTAACTGTGGTTTTATCTTTCAGCTCTCTCCGTACGACAACCTGCTGCTCTGCCAGCCGGTCTCCTCCCCACTACCCCTCAGGTAGGAATACTGCAGGAATACTGCAGGAATATCACAGGAATATCACAGTAATATCACAGGAATACTGCAGTAATATCACAGTAATATCACAGAAATATCACAGTAATATCGCAGGAATATCGCAGGAATATCACAGTAATACCACAGTAATACTGCAGGAATATCACAGGAATATCACAGGAATACCACAGTAATACTGCAGGAATATCACAGTAATACCACAGTAATATCACAGTAATATCACAGGAATATCACAGGAATACTGCAGGAATATCACAGTAATATCACAGGAATACTGCAGGAATATCACAGTAATATTACAGTAATACTGCAGGAATATCACAGTAATACCACAGTAATATCACAGGAATACTGCAGGAATATCACAGTAATATTACAGTAATACTGCAGTAATATCACAGTACTACTGCAGTAATATCACAGTAAAATTGCTGTAATATATACACTTTAATTCTCAGTATAATAAATATTTTATTTACTTTTTGTTGTTTTTTGATAATAAAGTAATATGTTCTATTTAATTTCTATATTTTTATTTTTTATATTTTAATTATATTAAGTATGATATAATTGTTACATTGTTATTCATTTATTTATTTATATTAATTAGTATTTTTTAATTTGCAACAAGAACATTTATTTTCAGAGGAGATACTTTTTTGTTGTTATACATAGTTTTATATTATATCAATATTTAGTGTTGCATAGCACACTTTCTTGAATAACCCATTTTTGTATTTTTTTATTGATTTATTTAGAATTTGGGTATTTATTTATTTATTTTTGGCATACATATCTGACAGAGTATTTAATCACATTGCTACAAAAATCCAACATGAACATTAAATCAAAGTGTCTCACACATTTAGAGACGTGACAGAATAATAATTATCTGTTTATATTGACACGTATCTCCACATCGTGTCCAGTGGAAGGTTCTAATAAATGATCTTATCTTCCAGCGGGGCGAGCTTCCTGAAGCTGCTGCAGAACCTCGGGCCGGAGAACGCCTGCACGCTGCTGCTGGCGGCGCTCACCGAACACAAGCTGCTGCTGCACTCGCTGAGACCCGACACGCTGACCTCCGTCAGCGAGGCACTCGTCTCCGTAAGACACCATTATCAATCAATCAATCAATCAATCAATATCCTTTATTTAACCAGGTAAAATTCATTGAGATTAAAATCTCTTTTTCAAGAATAACCTGGCCAAGAAGGCAGCACCATGATAAAATAAGAACAATCAACCACAATTCTCATAAACACCACATTCAACATCAGTTAAAGTACATACAAGATCAGGGACGAGACTATATGAAGATTGAAATGAGTTAAAAATGAAATAAATGAACTGGTGACAGATGAATGAATAAACCCGGTCGTTATCAGAAAATAGTTTTACAAACAATTGCATTGACCAAGAGAACTTGGTCAATTTGCAGGAATCTGCAAAGTATCTAACACTGTCTTACGTAAAAAGTACAATATTTTTCCCTCTAATGTTTCAGAGTTTAAAGTGTAAATAGTCGTTCAGAGTATCTGAAAGTTAACCTTGAGTCCTTCAGCTCTGTGGATGTTTAATAAGACGTTTATAATAAATGTGTCCCTGTAGATGAGCTTCCCGCTGCGCTGGCTGTGTCCCTACATCCCGCTGTGTCCGCTGCAGATGGCCGACGTGCTGCTGGCGCCGATGCCGTTCATCGTCGGCGTTCACTCCAGCTACTTCGACCTGTACGACCCGCCCACCGACGTGGTGTGTGTCGACCTGGACACCAACACCATCTTCCAGTGAGTCCACCGGCCACACTGTCCATAAAATAAATGTGAATCTTTGAGCCTCCTGGGGTCCCTAAACACTCTGAGAGCTGCATAAATCAGGTCCCCACAAGTCACGGTAGAAATCATACAGGTTTTCTTGGAAGATAGCGAGCAAAAATGACATGTGGAGTTCCGCAGGGCTCCATTCTGGGTCCTCTAATTCATTGGTACCAACCACAATAATGTTCCAGGAGAAATGCAGTAAATGTGTTATTGTGTCCTCTTGTGTTTGAATCTTTGTGTCTCCTGGGGTCCCTAAACAGTCTGTGAGCTGCATAAATCAGGTCTGAGTGTAAAGCTGAGACTCTTGACCTCTGACCTCAGGATATCTGAATATAAATGTGTTCTATTTGTACCCACAAGTCTCCTCTTTAAAGACATGCCTACTTGTGCAAATCAAATGTAGTTTGCGGTAGAAATCATACAGGTTTTCTCATGAAGATAGCGAGAAAAAAATGACATGTGGAGTTCCGCAGGGCTCCATCCTGGGTCCTCTGATTCATTGGTACCAACCACAATAATGTTCCATGAGAAAGGCAGTAAATGGGTTATTGTTTGTTTGTTTGTTTAACAGGGACAGTGCATGGCTCTCAGCCATACCAGAATTAGCTACTAGCTAAATTTAATCTGTAGTCCCTGGGTAGGAACAAATAACATCAATCCAACTCAAACAAACAAGCCTTTCAAACAGCAACAACGTTTCACACTCTTAAAACACAATACAACACAAGAGTATAGTCACAGTATTAACACACAACACAAAACAATGTTAAAATACAACACTAAAGAGATTGCAAAATAGTGAGCTAAATCAAATGTAGTCTGCGGTAGAAATCATACAGGTTTTCTCATGAAGATAGAGAGAAAAAATGACATGCGGAGTTCCGCAGGGCTCCATCCTGGGTCCTCTGATTCATTGGTACCAACCACAATAACGTTCCAGGAGAAAGGCAGTAAATGTGTTATTGTGTCCTCTTGGATAATCAGCCTCATGAAACAACCACCAACTAGAGACCTGGAGCATTCAGAGGATGGATAGCTGACACACTAGACTCACTAGAAGCAGCAACACAACACAAGTGCTCAACAGACAATCGCACAAAATACACCAATCTACTGAATGTCAAAAAGTTTCTGAAACCACATCACATTCTGGATTTCTCTCTGCTGGTGTTACTGAATGTGGGATTCTGGAGGAGTTTTTAAAACCTTTTTGTCTGTTATCCGTCAGGTCGGACGAGAAGAAGCCGTTGTCATGGCGATCGTTACCCAGGAAGCACGGCAAGACTCTGTTCAACACGCTGACAAGCCTGCACAAGACCCTGGAGAAGAGTGAGTCACAGGGTCGAGTCCCCTCTGAACGAACCATGACTGGTCAGAACGCCAAAAACACGTTCATTGTAGCAAGAAACTGTAAAAACAGGTGTCATTGTCGGAATTTAAACTTTACAACGGTCCTTGAATGGATCATCAGTTACGAATGTTTGACAAGTTATAAAAAGTGGCCGTTACTTGTGTTAAATGTTGATATTAGTGTCACAATCTCCCTCTCAGAGGCTGCTTACACAGAGCTGAGAGGAGAGGACAGGAGAGGCTGTTTACACAGAGCTGAGAGGAGAGGACAGGAGAGGCTGTTTACACAGAGCTGAGAGGAGAGGACAGGAGAGGCTGTTTACACAGAGCAGAGGGGAGAGGCTGTTTACACAGAGCAGAGGGGAGAGGACAGGAGAGGCTGGAAACATGGAAATACTTTAATATGAGGAGAAAACTGCTTTTAGTCATTTTATATATTTTTTTGGTTATTTTTTGTATCTTTTTTGGTCATTTTACATAGTTTTTGCTAGTTTTGTGTCTTTTTTTAACTCATTTTTATATTGTGATTTGGTCATTTTGTGGCTTTCTCTGGTAATTTGGAATCTTATTTTGGTCATTTTACATTGTTATTTGGTCATTTTTGTTCTTTTGGTTGCTTTTTTGGAAATTTTGTGTCTTTTTTTGTGATTTTTGGTCTTTATTTCTGGTCATTTTGTGTTTGTTTTTTGTTTTTTTACAACATTTGTGACACTTGTTGAAACACACGGATGCAGAGAGAAAAATATAAAAAGAGCAAAAAGCTCCATTAAAGGTCTTGTTGTGGTTCAAGTATTAATGATTAATAATTATTGGCTCTTCTTATCTTAAAAGACGTATTTCTTTTCATCAGACAGTGTTTGTTTGTTCTCCTCCCTGCAGTTTGTACTCCGGGCCAGGAGGAGGCCACGCTGGAGTTCCTGCTCACCGACTACGACCAGATCTACCGCAGCCAGAAGCAGCTGGAGCTGGAGATCCAGGAGGCCTTCCTCCGCTTCATGAGCTGCCTGCTGAGAGGATACAGGACCTTCCTGCTGCCCATCACACAGGCTCCTTCAGACACCACCACCGACTGCAGCTCCCTCTTCAACCTGCAGGGTCAGACTCTCTCACTCTACTGGGTTCTGTTTTTATGGATGTTTCCTCAAAATGAACTAACTCACAGAACAGTTTACAGACATAAGGCTGTTAAATGAACATGAAGTAGTTGGGTATTTGCAGTATACAAATATATAGTAAATTTGTGTCTTTTTTTTTAATAATTGTGTGTCTTTTTTTGGTAATTCTGGGTATTTTTTTGGTCATTTTGTGTATTTTTTTGTCATTTTGTGTCTTTTTTTAATAGTCATTTTGTGTCTTTTTTTAATAGTCATTTTGTGTCTTTTTTTAGTCATTTTGTGTCTTTTTTAGTCATTTTTTGTCTTTTTTAATCGTAATTTTGTCTCTTTTTTAGTAATTTTGTGTCTTTTTTTGCTCATTTTGTGTCTTTTTTTCATAGTAATTTTGTGTATTTTTTTAATAGTAATTTTGTGTCTTTTTTTGGTCATTTTGATACTGCCTCCAGCAAAAATCTGTTAAAAAGTTTAAAAAACTGTTCCGACAGTTTAAAAATAAGTTAAAAATGGTAAAATAAAACAATACAAACTATAAAAAGTAAATACAGTAATAATAAAACAACTGTAAAAAAAATAAATACTAAAAAACAAACTGTTAAAACATTTTTTTAAGAAAATAAAACACAGTACAAACAACGCTTAATAACACTGTTAAAAAAATGTTTTAAAAAAATGCAATAATAAAAAAATAGTTTTAAAAAACCCTAAAAACAAACAAACTGTTTAAAAAAGGTTTTGAAAAAAGATTAAACACTGTACAAACAACACTTAAAAAAAGATGTTTTTAAAAATTAAAATTTTTAAGAAAGAAAGGGGAAAATGCACAAAACAAACTGTTTAATAATGTTTTTTGAAAATGTAACAAAATACAGTAAAAAAAAAAAAAAGTCAAAAACATGTTTAAAAACATCTGTCAAAAATGTCAAAACAAAATAAAAAACAGAAATATCTATAAAATAAAAACTCCCTCATGAATCACACCCATTGATTTAAAGCTCTGCTGCATTAGACTCCATGTAGAAAACCATCGTTTTAACAGACAGACCTGACAAATCATCAACTCAGCATCATGTTGGAGTTATTTCATCTCCTTTAGATCTATTTATTCTCATTAAATCACAGATAAATCTCTTTATTCAGCTCCAGTTAATGATGGATCCTGTTCCTCCTGCAGGGTTCCTGAAGTCTCGGGACCGGACGCAGCAGAAGTTCTTCTCTCAGCTGACGAGGACTCAGATGTTCACTCAGTTCATCGAGGAGTGTTCCTTCGTCAGCGACAGACACGCCTGCCTCGAGTTCTTCGACGAGTGCGTCCAAAAGGTCAGAAGGAGGATTTCAGACGCAGCTGAGGACAGAAAATAACGTTGTTGTGGTTTACAGGGACGCGTCTCATGCAGATAAACAACAACCCTGAGGTTTTAATGATTCACGCGAGCTGCAGAGACCAAAATGTGTCTACTAATAATAAAAAAATTATTATAATAATAATAATTATTATTATTATTATTAATAATAAAAAAAACACGTAACAGCGTATTTATTTATTGTGATTTTTTATTTATTTATGAATTTATTTGTATTTATTTAAAATGTATTTATACGTTTTAAATTAAGTGTTGCCCACATTTATTTTTAATATTATTTTTGGTGTATTTAATGTCATATTGATTTATTTTAGCTGTATTTAATTTAATATTGGTTTATTTATCAAGTCATATATTCATTAATTTATTAATTATTAATTACTTATAATTATTTATTTATGTTTTGTATTTAATTCTTATTTAAAATGTAATAATTTATTTTTTCACACATTTTTAAAATTAATTTTAAATGTGTTTATTCATTTTTAAAGTTCCAAGATTAAATTTTAATGTGTAATACTAGTAATAAAATAATAATTTATTTTAGCATTTATTTGTATTTAATTAAAATATATTAATTCATTATATTTTATTTATTTTAAGTATTATTTTAGGTACATTTAATTGTAAATTAGTTTCTTAATGTATTATTTTCTACAAAGTGTGTGTCTGTTGTGTTCCTGCTGCAGTGTGTGATGTCACATGAGACAGACAGACGTATGAACGTGTTGCTGTTGTTGTTGTTGTTGTTTGTGTCAGGTGGACGTGGAGAAGCCGGAGGAGGTTCGTCTGATCGACCTGGACGAGACTCACAGCGGAGAACACACCGTCTTCATCATGCCGCCAGAAGAACCTCAAGAGGCCGACGGCTCAGAGAGCCCCGCCCTCTACAGGTACACACACACACACACACACACACACACACACAGCCCTCTACAGGTACACACACACACACACACACACACACACACACACACACAGCCCTCTACAGGTACACACACACACACACACACACACACACACACACACACCTCTACAGGTACACACACACACACGCACACACACACACAGCCCGCAGTAAACACGTTGCCCGTCCTTGTGTGTCTGTTTCTCATGTTTTTTACTGTGTGTGTGTGTGTGTGTGTCCAGTTATGAGACCTTCCCCATCCTGAAGCCGGAGCTCTTCGACCGGCCTCAGGACCAGCTCCGGGTCCCGGCCAAGGGCAGCGCCCCCAGTAGCCCCGCCCCCCGCCGCACAAAACAGGTACAACCACACACACACACACACACACACAGCGTTACACATATATTTATATTTATTTATTTTATATTTATATATATATTCAAATGCATCAGAAAGTATGTTTAACCCTCAGAACCCCCAACCTGCCGGAACTTTTAAAACTTAAGTTTTATTTATTTTTTAAATGGTCAAAATAGCCGAAAAAGACACAAATTAAAAAATAAAAATGTGGATGCATTTAAAGGAACCTGTAGAAAAATCATCAGATCCTCATCTCCACCCTTCACCACCTGGAGTATCTGGCTCTGCCCTGTCTCTACTCTAGTCCTATCTTGGGGGGGTTCTTGTCAGAACCCAGTCCACTCACCACCGGGGTCCCTCAAGGCTCTGTCCTTGGTCCGCTCCTTTTCTCTGTATACATAAACTGATGAACACTGATGGACGCAGCATCAGGAGCCATTTGGGGTTCAGTATCTTGTTCAAGGATACCTCGACATGTAGGCTGACATGGTCGGGGATCGAACCACGACCTTCCGATCACTGGAAAACCGCTCTACCAACTGAGCCACAGCCGCCCCAACTGGAGGAGAGTCTTTCATACTAGACGAGAGTCTAGTAGAAAGGTGTGACACCTAGAAGGTGTGATGTTGATATATCATCCGTTCTTGAGAATGGGACAAATCATGACCTACCGCAGAAACTTAAATGACCGCTCACCAACAGACTAATTCCATTTATTGAGGGATGAACATTGTTTTTAGAGGATCTTTGGGGTTCAGTATCAAGTCCAAGGATACTTCGACATGTAGGCTGCCATGGATCGTATCGGGAATCGAACCACCAACCTTCTGATCAATGGGCGACCTCTCTACCAACTGAACCACAGCCGCCCCAGACTCACCCAGAATGCAGCTGCTGGGTTGGTCTTCAACCAGCACCTCCTCCATCCTTCCACTGGTTACCAGTGGCTGATTCGCTTCAAGACTTTAGCTCTGGTCTACTCCGCTGCTAATGCTAGGCTGCTAATGCTAGGCTGCTAATGCTAGCAGTCCCAGTTGTTCTTAAAGTTCTGTTCTGACTTGGTTCCTGTGGTCTGAGGCTAAAACCATCGGGTTGAATCACTTATTGTAAGTCGCTTTCGACAAAAGCGTCAGCTAGATAATGTAAAAAAAAAAGTGAATTCTAAACATCCAGTAATAACAATAATAATAATAATAATGAGATGAAAGTGAATTCTGTCTCTGAGCTCTGAGAGGTTTACATGGTGACCCAGTTTACCAGACTGAAGAACAGCAGGAAGCTTGTTAACAGTGTTTCTATGTATCATTTCATTTTAATGAGTCATTATCAATATTTCACAGCTCATCCAGTATTCAGGAGACAGACTGTGAGACTGTTGGAGGGTTCAGGTCCAACACCACAAACACACGAGTTATTTATAGATCGAACCATGTTTGACCAGAACATTTAATCCATCAGTGGAAAGTTCATGTTCAGATCTCGTAAACAGATGTTGATATTAACGAAGCTGCCATAATAAAAATAAATAGATAAATGAATGAACGAACCAAACGTATTGGTAAAAATGATGTGGGCATTCATAAAACGTGACACCATTAATATTTCTCCTTTATTGATCTTTGTATTCATTTGCCAATTTATTTATTTTTTCACTTATTTTTCCCATTTATTTATTGATTAGTGTATTTATTTTAGTATTATTTTTGGTACATGTAATGCCACATTGATTTGTCAAGTCATGTATTTAATGATTAATTAATTATTATTGTTTTATATTTAATTGTTATTTAAAATGTATTCATTAATTCTTCCAAATATTTTTTTAATTAATTAATTTCAAAATAATTTATTCATTTTAAAATTATATTTCGCCAAGATTTAATTTTAATATTTAATAATAATAATAATAATAATAATAATAATCATAATTTATTTTAGTATTTATTTCTATTTAATTAAAATGCAAGGCTACATTTATTTTTAGTATTATTGTTGGTTCATTTATTTATTGAGATTTTGTATTTTTATTTATGCATTTATTTGTAGTTATTTAAAATGTTTTGATGGATTTTTAGATAAAGTGTTGCCTACATTTATTTTTAGCATTATTGTTGGTGTATTAAATGCCACATTGATTGATTTTATCAAGTCATATATTTATAAGTGTATATGCAGTGTGTGATGTCATGTGTGATGTCATGTGTTTTGACCCGGCAGGAGATCAAGCTGGCCCAGAAGCGAGCCCAGAAGTACTCCGCGGTGCCGGACATGTGGTCCAAGTGTCTGCTGGGTCACTGCTACGGCCTCTGGTTCATCTACCTGCCCACCTTCGTCCGGGCCGAGACCGCCAAGGTCCGCGCCCTGCACACGGCCTACGACGTCCTCAAACACATGGAGAACCGCAAGGTGTTCCTGCCCGACGAGGTGAGGCCCGTTCTCCGGCTGGAACCGTGGTTCTAGTACCCAGAACTCGGATTGGTTGGGTCCAGGAGACAAAAACCAGAGCCGGAAACGGAGAAGATGAGTTATTCTTCTAGAGTTAATAAGCTAAAGTGTGTGTGTGTGTGTGTGTGTGTGTGTGTGTGTGTGTGTGTGTGTGTGTGTCCAGGTGTGCTACAGGATCCTGATGCAGCTCTGTGGTCAGTACGGTCAGCCAGTCCTCGCCGTCAGAGTTCTGCTGGAGATGAAGAAAGCTGGAATCACTCCGAACACCATCACATACGGATACTACAACAAGGTACACACACACACACACACACACACACACACACACACACAGCCGGATACTACAACAAGGTACACACACACACACACACACATACAGATACTACAACAAGGTACACACAAACACACACACACACACACACACACACACACACGGATACTACAACAAGGTGCACACACACACACACACTCACTCACACACACACACACACAGTCGGATACTACAACAAGGTGTACACACACACACACACACACACACATACACACACAGCCGGATACTACAACAAGGTACACACACACACACACACACACAGCTGGATACTACAACAAGGTACACACACACACACACACAGCCGGATACTACAACAAGGTACACACACACACACACACACAGAATAAAGAGATTCTGACAGAAATGTCACTATTTTAAGCTTTGTTTTGGTCACTTTTTATAACGTAAACTTTCGTGAACAATGATCTGTTCAAGGACCGTCAGAAAGTTCAAACTCTAGCCCTTTTCGTAGTGCGGTCCTACAAATGTCCCGCTATATTGCCGGAAAGATCTGTGCCGGCTTTTCACCTTAGGCTGTTCATAGTGATCCCACTAAGGCAAAGTGATATTTGTACCCTTTCATAGTGCAGTCTGGTGTTGCAGAACGAAGTGGAAGATAGTGGGAGGAGACGGTTGTCAGAACAGCAGCAGCGGTGCTAACAGTTAGCTCTTTAACAGTACAGTGTGTATGTGCTGCAGCAGGAGGTGTTCACTTAGCGATCTCCGTTTGTTTACAATCAGCGGCGGACACTGTGCACAGTTAGCAATGCCAGTTAATTCACGTTCAGCATTCGTTCATAGTGGAGGAAAGGCGTTACAGAGATGTAAATGTTCCGGCATGAAACGGACCTATGGAAGGGGCTTCTGACTTTTGGCGTTTTTCGTTTTTTTAAAGAAAGTTTACTTTTGAGGTTTGTTTGAGCTCAGAGGGTTAAAGTACATTTTACAAGCCCAATTAAAGATCAACAACAAAAACATGAAGACTTTGTCCCAATTCTCCAGAATATAAACACACTGAACACTTTATTACAGTTTTAGTTTGAACGATGTGTGTGATCAGGTGTCCTCTGTCCTCTTATCTGTCCTCAGGCCGTGCTGGAGAGCAAGTGGCCGTCCACCAATCAGGGCGGACGTCTCCGCTGGGCCAAGCTCAGGAACGTCCTATTGGCCGTGGCTCAGTTCAGGCAGCCAATCAAACGCCGGCAGAAGAGTGGCTCGGTGGGGTCGCGGGGAGGTCAGGAGACATTCTGGAGACATCTCTCGTCTCTGTTCTTTATCTTTAGTCACCAAATATTAAAGAACAGCATCTTATTTTATTCTTTTCTGTCTTAAAGAAGCGATGATGGACGCCGACCAGAGGCTCCGCCCCCACTCCTCTCTGATTCGTCAGTCCAGTTGGAGCGGCCTATCAGAGAGCTCGAGCCACGAGTCTCTGACCGGCTCGCTGGTGAAGAGCAGCAGCCTGAGCAGCATGAAGACGCCCAGCGACAGTAACTAGTCTTCTTTTGGTTATAAACATGTTTTTAGTGGGCTTTCAGCAGTTTGAAACCAGCGTAGTGAGGACATTAAAGGGCAAATATACAAGAAAAAAGTGGCAGATATGTGAGATTAAAAGTGGAAAATCTAGGAGACAAAAGTTGCAGATTTATGAATTTAAAAGTGGCAAATCTACGATAAAACAGTCACAGATTTATGAGATTAAAATTGACAAATATGTGAGAAAAAAGTCGAAGATTTATGAGATTAATAGTGGCAAATCTATGAGAAAAAAGTCACAGATTTGTGAGGTTAAAACTTGAGAATCAGCGAGAAAAAAGTAGTAGATTTATGAGATTTAAAGTGGCAAATCTACGATAAAAAAGTTGCAGATTTATGAGGAAAAAAAGTGGCAAATATAAAAGACAAAAAGTAGATTTATGAGATGTATTTGCCACTTTTTTTCTCATAAATCTGTGACTTTTCTTCTTGTAGATTTGCCACTTTTAACCTTTTGTAGGGATCAACTGAAGCAAATGTACTGAACTGCTGCAAGTCTTACAACAGATATAAAGAATAAACTGTCTGCAGTACACCGGTCCAGTGTGTAGTTGTGACTCGTCTCTCTCTCGCCCCTCAGAGGTGAAGCTCTGTAACAAGACGATCCTCCGTAACGCCGGGACCAACGGCTGCAGCGACGCCGTCTCCCGTAAACCCCCGATGGGCCGCAGAGACACGTCCACCCCGCCGCCGGCGCCCCCCGGTGGCGTGGTGGTGCGGCGCAGTCAGGTCTGCCTCTCCACCTTCTACAAGGAGTGCGCCGAGTCGGCCGACTCCGAGCCGGACTGCAGCTGCCAGCCGGCCGAGAGGGACGGCAGGTCGGTCCATATTATTATTCCATCAATAGATCCTTACTCATTTATTTTTGGGTCTGATGTCAGTTTCAGAGATTTTTCCTCACTAATATTTAAAATATGTGCTGATGTGGGATTCTCCATCAAGACATGCTGTCATCAGTCAGTTTCTCCTGTCAGGATTCCTTCAGGGTTCATCATTTATGAGCAGAATTATCCTCAGAAAAACAGACCTGCTGAATAAAACCAGTGAAAACTCTGAATAAAACAGCTTCATGTAAAAAATCTGTGTTTTTCTGTTGCTGTTCTGATGTTTGGTGCACACAGGACGTCCTGGAGCTGCTGCTAATGTCTGCTGAGCTTGTTTCTTTAATTACTTCAGATCCAGACATCAGACGATAGTTAAAACTAGAGAATTTCTAAAGAAATTTTGAGTGTGCTTGACTCTGCCCCGTGACTCTCACCCATAAATTGACACTTTTTGTCCAAACCGTAGCTCCTATTATTGATCCGACTTCACTTTGAGCATCCTCAGTTCTTCACTTTGAGCATCCTCAGTTCTTCCTGAACGTCTACATCTGTGTTTTGTGAAGAAAAATGAAGAAATTGTTTTTTGAGAGCGATCAGAAGAAACTGGTAGCTCTGCTTTCCTCCAGAAATGTTCCCTCCTTTTCCCCATGGAGGTCTATGGGGCTGTGGGTGGTGTTGGTGGTTCATCTGTGGTCCTACGCCCAAACTAGAACTGACAGCTTTACCACACCAATGTGAGGGAGAACACACATTTTACTACGTTTATATCTATAAATTATTTCTGTAGAGTGGTATCTGCACTCTAGCGATGATGTCATCCACTCTATCATCTCCATAGGGTAATATTGGGGGGGATTTTTTGGCGTGTTTTTAATGAATAATTTGAAAACTTTTTGCTGAAACCCTTACAAAAGTCACAGCACACTTGTCATGGCCGAGCTGGTCGATTTGATACCTTTTTAGTGTTTGTGAGACCAAAACTCTGGGAGGAGTAGTTGACCGAAAAAAAAACGAGAATAATAGGAAGAAGCCTGGTGGAGAGTAGATAGTGGCTCTTACAAGCAAACTCAATAAAAGGGTTAAACCCTCCTGTTACCAGGCAGAAGGTCCTCTGACTCTGTCTGGTTTCCGTCTCCCTCTGCAGACCGGCTGGGACTCGAGACTCGGCCAGCAGGAATAAAGGCGTCGACGAGAACTACAACAACGTGTCGTCGCCGAGCCGAGGAGGTCTGGCAGGGAAGCTGCAGCAGCTCCTCACGCCGACCAGACACCGCGTCAACGTCCGCCGGGCCGCCAGCGTGGACGACCGGCGGCCAGGAGGAGGAGGAGGCGTGGGACGAAGGGTTTCTGATCAGAGGCAGTCCAGGAAGGCTCAGGTGGCTGAAACGCTGCTGAAGGCCAAAGACAGGCTGGTCAACGCCACCTCAGAGGTCAGAGCTCTAACCGGATTTATAATTCTGTTCCCGTTTGACTTTGAATCTATTCTCAAATAAATATTCAAAGGGCTGTAAACCGCAATTTTTTCATTAATTTTTACGGGCTCCTCTTCAAAATGTATTGTAAGATGATCCCTCTGCAGTGATTGGTTGATTTTCTCTGTGATTTCCCGTCTGTCTCGTCTCTCTCAGAGCTCGCTGTCTGTAGGAAGTGACTTGGACTTGACGGACATGCCGAGTCCCGCCTACCCACTGCGGCGCTCCTGGGACGCCAACCAGGACGGGACGGGGCTCGAGGTAAACGTTGCTCCTTCTGCACTTAAATAAACACATACAGGATATGAAACAGCTGGAAAAATCCTCGTCATAAATGTATTATATATATATATGTGTATATATATCATAGTTTTATTAGATTATAAGGTTTTTAGATGCTTAAAATGTTTTCATTATTATTTATTTATTATTAAAGGTTTTAGGCCTCTAATTAATTTATGATTAAATAATAAATATTTTTAGGTTATAACCTATAAAAAAGTCATTGTCACAAGTTAAATATTTATTATTTAAAAAAATTAGTTTTGAGTTTATAAAAAGTTTTTATTTATTGTAAGATGTTAAGGTCTATGATTAATTTATAATAAAAAAAATAAAATTAGTCTTTTATTAGTTTATGTGTTGTGAAAGGTTTTAGGTCTTTAATTTATTAATTAATTATTTTTTTCCTCTCTGTGACCCCACCCCTCTCCTATCTGACTCCGCCCCTTCCTAAATTGACCCCGCCCCCTCAATGTGGCCCCACCCCTCATGTCTGTGGCCCCGCCTCCGCTCTGTGGCCCCGCCTCCTCTGCCTGCAGGTGCTGATGTCCAGCTGCTCTCTGTGTCGCAGCTGTAACTCTCTGGTTTACGACGAGGAGATCATGGCCGGCTGGACGTCCGACGACTCCAACCTGAACTCGTCATGTCCGTTCTGCAGCGCGTCCTTCGTTCCGTTCCTCAACGCCGAGATCTGCGACCTCGGACCCGTCGGCAGGTACGAGACTCCCGCCGCGGTACCGGAGCGGTCGTTACTCCGTGGTCGCTTTATTCTGAGTCTTCCTCTCTGTCCTCCTCTCTCAGCGCCGAGCGCTCCAACTGGAACGTGGAGGACGAGGTGGAGAGCGCAGTGAGGCCCCCCGGTGGTCCGGAGGCGTCGCTGCGACACTGTAACGGTCTGAGTGATGACTCCAGCTCCGAGACCAGCAGCTACTCCGAGACCAGCAGGACCACCTCGGTAACACACACAATCTTTGTCACTTACCTGATCTGGTAACATTTCAAACAGGACATTGTTGTATTGTGTTATGCTTTCTATTTTGTGTATTTATATTGTTCAATCCCTCCTGTCCCGCTCCTGTCAGGGCTCGTCGGCGGGCCCCGCCCCCCAGGTGACGGTGGCCTACCTGAGCCCTCTGGTCCTGAGGAAGGAGCTGGAAAGTCTGCTGGAGAACGAGGGCGAGGCGGTGCTGGCCCAGCTCCAGTTCCTGGACAACCACTCCATCATCTTCTGGAACCTGGTGTGGTACTTCCAGCGCCTCGGCCTGCCCAGCAACCTGCTGCAGCTGGTCCGGGCCTCGCCGCTGGTCAGCCAGCTCACACAGGTACGACCAGAGGGTAGGACTACGGGGTAGGACCAGGGGGTACCACCAGAGGGTACATCCGGAGGGTAGGACCAGGGGGTACAACCACATGGTAGGACCAGAGGGTACGATCAGGGGGTACGACCACAGGGTAGGACCAGAGGGTACGACCACAGGGTAGGACCAGAGGGTACGACCAGAGGGTACAACCACAGGGTAGGACCAGAGGGTACGACCACAGGGTACAACCAGAGGGTAGGACCAGAGGGTACGACCACAGGGTACGACCACAGGGTACGACCAGAGGGTACAACCACAGGGTAGGACCAGAGGGTACGACCACAGGGTACGACCACAGGGTACGACCAGAGGGTACAACCACAGGGTAGGACCAGAGGGTACGACCACAGGGTACGACCAGAGGGTACAACCACAGGGTACGACCAGAGGGTACGACCACAGGGTATGACACGGTGTCATCAGGGTCAGAAAGGTGTCAGAAGAGAATATTCGTTGTGCTTATCAAACTTTTTTTTTTGTTTTCCAGTCGGAGAACTCTGCGGTGAGGGTTAGACTCCTCTGGGACACACTGACCCCCGACATGGACCAGTGGCCGCCCCTCTACGTCCTCTGGAGGATCCACAGTATGACACAAACAAAAACACACACAGAGCAGAATAACAGAGAGAAACTGTTTGTCCCATGTTTAACTTCCTGTCCCGTCTCTTTTCCTCCTCCAGGCGGCGTCCCGATGAGGAGCTACAGCTGGCGGAGACATAACCACCCGTTCACGCTGGCCTTCCTGGAGGAGGTGCTGCGCTGGGTCGGCATGAACGAGGTGCACAAAGCCGTCACCCTCTTCCTGGACACGCTCGCCAAACAGCCGGGCTCGGCCTGGACGCAGAGGTCAGGATCCACGTTCACACACACAAATATTTACACTGCAAACACCGTAAATATATAACAATGTGAGCGTGTGTTACTGCCTATTAGAGGCTAATTCTGCAATGCAAAATATATGTGGTTTTTTTAACTATTATAAATATAATGTTTTATGTATCTCTTTTTTCTCGATTTTTTTCTAACTTTTTGGTTAGTTTTTGTTATTATTTTTCTTTTTTTCTTTTTTTATCATTTTTTGGTTAGTTTGTTTTGTTTTTTTCCAATAATTTTAGGTTAGTTTTTAATCAATTTTTTTTTTTGAAATGTCATTTTTAATCATTTTTTATTAGTTTTTTAAAAATCTTTTTTTTTTAGTTTCTTTTTCTAATCATTTTTTTTGTTAGTTTTTTAAAAATCATTTTTTAGATATTTTACTGACGAAAGACAAAAATAAATAAATAAATAAAATAAAAATAATAATTATTATTTTTTATTTCCTCATCTTTATTTTTTTCTCCGACCTGACCTAATAGAAACACGACTAACTGTAGACAGGGAAAGAAATCTCTGCAGAATAAACATGAGATCCTAACGTTGTTTATCGTGTGTGTGTGTGTGTGTGTGTGTGTGTGTGTGTGTGTGTGTGTGTGTTGACAGGAGTCTGTACAGAGAGTTCCTCTTCCTCACGCTGGCAGCGATGGGCAAAGACCACGTCGGTGAGTCTGACGTCTTTCTGCTCATCTCCAGTTTCCAGGAAATGTCTTCTGATAATTTCATCAGTCAGGGTTAAATAAAAATCTTATGATTCACTGCAGTAATCATCTTATAAAGAGTGCAGATGGTTTATTTCTGACTGAATGAAACCTGTAGAGTTTGTGTAATAACGTGCCGTCAGCAGGTTTTGACATTATGCTGACGATGTGACGCTCTGCGCTGCAAAGTTTCTGCCTTTATTACCTTATTTAACATGTTTTTTTTTCCTTTGCAATGGGATTAAAGGGAGTTTGAAAATGTCTGAACTTCAGGGAGAAAATGACAAAATTAAGTTCATGAGGGATTCATTGATGGACGCTTCAGAAACAGCTTTTTGTTTTCTGATGAAGATGTGTTTGTTTGTGTAGAAGCCTTGTAGAACCTGATAATGTAATAACCCCGATAATGTAATAAAAATCTCCACTTGAGTCCATTGAAAATGTAATAAAACATGATAATGTAATAAAGTCTCGATAATGTAATAAAGTGCATTTCCCAATAATGTAATACACTTTTTTACCAATAATGTAATAAAGTATAACATTAATGGAGGTTATTACATTATCAGGTTAGCCTTAATTTCTCAAGTCCTGATAATGTAATAATTCCCCAATATTGTAATAATTTAACAGCAGACCACCCATTACTTGGGTTCGAGTGGTGATACTGTGTAGAGAGCTCTAGCGCCACCAACAGGTCAAAGTTGAATCTTTATTAACTTTTGACCCGTTCATCCGTTTTTCACCAACAAGGTATCCATGACAACACAAATGCATTCAACAGCTTCTTGAAATCTAAAGGTGCTTGGTGTTGTACTTTATTACATTATTGGTAAAAAAAAGTGTATTACATTATTGTGAAATGCACTTTATTACATTATCGGGAAGTTATTACATGATCAGGTTCTAGATGCCTGTTTACACCAACTGGAGAAAAAAACATAAGTTGTAATAATGAGAAACAGCACAAACAACATAAACAAACGATAGAACAGCCTCTCTTGTTCTTTTTTTGGAGTAAAATGATGTTGTTGCAAATGTTTTTGTCGTCTTTACGTGTTCCTCTCTTCTCTCCCTGCAGCTGCGTTCGATAAGAAGTACAAGGCGGCGTACTCTCGGCTCAGCGGCACTCTGGGCCGAGAGGAGCTGCGTAAGAAGCGAGCGCAGCCTCCGAGCCCCAAAGCCGTCGACTGCCGGCGCTGCTTCCACCCGCCGCTCGAGTGCTGATGACCCGGGAGGACGGCGTCCCCGAAGCCCGCCGCAGCGTCCGTCCGTCCCCGAGGGAGCGTAGAGACGGCGCCGCCAGCCTCCGCTGCCTCCACCTGCTCGTATCCTTCACCTCTCTGCTGCCCCCTGGTGGATGATCCCGCCCTCTGTAGCCACGCCCGCCTCGTCGATGTCAACCCAGCGGCTCTTTGTCCTCATTTAAGATCCTGAAAGTTGATCCGGCTGCAGCAGACGGAGCCGATCTGGAGCAGAAACAAACTGAGTCGAGATCCGAGAGCGTCGGTCTGCAGCGCGAGAAAACTGTTGGAAGCTCGGGGTCGGTGCATGTCGAGGGATCAGCTGTGTCGGTGTGAACTCTTTGTTTTCCCTGTTTTTTTGTTTTTTTTTAAATGCACAGAATGGGAGCAGAGGGAATCTTCTGCAGGACTGAAAGAGGGAGAGTTTAGTTGTATGATGAGTAACTGTGAGCGTGGAGAACAAGGAAGACAGCTGGGATTTAATTCGAAAAAAAAGGTCAAAGTCGAGTATCCAGGAAACACGAAACGAAACTTCAAGAAGGAAGCTTCACATCCATTCGTCTCATTGGTTTGTAAACAAAAGTTCATCATGAGGGAATCTTCTGCAGGACTGAAAGAGGGAAAGTTTGAGTTGTATGATGAGTTACTGGGAGCGTGGAGACCAAGGACGACAATTGGGATTTTTTGCAAAAAAGAAAGGTCAAACAAGGATCCAAATTGCAGAGCAGAACATCCAGGAAACACTCCAGACACTAAACAAACCTCAAGACTTCAAACTTCACAAAACTTCAAATCCATCCATCTATCTCTTTGGTTTGTCAACAAGAGTTGATCATGAGGAAATCTTCTGCAGGACTGGAAGTGGGAACGTGGAGACTAAGGACGACAGATGGGATTTTATTTGAACAAGGATCCAAAAGGCAGAGCAGAGCCTCCAGGAAACACTCCAGACACCAAAATAAGCCTCAAGAAGACATCAAACTCCAGGACACTGCAGATCAATCCGTCTCCTTGGTTTGTCAACAAAAGTTCATCATGAGGGAATCTTGGAAAGATAGAGTTGTATTATGTCAGAGTTAATGTGAGTGTGGAGACCAAGGACGACAGTTGGGATTTAATTCGCTAAAAAAAGTCAAACAAGGATCCAGGAAACACTCCAGACACGAAACGAAACTTCAAGAAGACTTCAAACTCCAAGAAACTTCCCACCCATCCATCTCTTTGGTTTATAGACAAAAGTTCATCATGAGGGAATCTTCTGCAGGACTGAAAGAGGAATAGATTGAGTTGTACATCAAGGACGACAGTTGGGATTTTTTGCAAAAAAAAAAAAGGTCAAAGAAGGATCCAAAATCCAGAGCAGAGCCTCCAGGAAACACTCCAGACACCCAGATACACTTCAAGAAGACTTCAAACTCCTGGACACTTCCCATCCATCTATCCGTCTCTTTGGTTTGTAAACAAAAGTTGATCATGAGGAAATCTTCTGATCGTCTCTGTGAAGAACAAGAGCTGAACATGTTGGACCTCTCCCAACGTTCCTTCTGTGGTTTCTGAGAAGAAATAAAGTCTGAAGTTTTCCATCGTTCAACACAAGAAGATTCTTTCACACTCCTTAAATCTCCAGATCTTCTGTTTTTTCCACCTTCCATTTCTGTCTCAGCTCTGAATAACTTTCACCGACGTCTTTGCTTCTTTTCGATGGGAGGAAGTTGTTGATTTGACTAATTTTTTGTTACAGAATGACGAGAAGATCAGTTTCTGTTTGAAGGCTGGAGGCGTCATAACTTCTGATTAATGTAACAACTCATCATCATGACAGAAAATCTCCTTTTAAACATGTTTAAATTTAAACTTACGACGATTTAAAAGCATCACATTATTACATCTACTGCTCATTATCATGCCCTCTGTCTAAACTGTGTAGAATCAGTGTTATAAAAAGTGCAGATGGTTTATTTCTGACTGAATGAAACCTGGAGAGTTTGTGTAATAATGTGCTGTCAGCAGGTTTTGACATTATGCAGACGATGTGACGCTCTCCGCTGCAAAGTTTCTGCCTTTATTACCTTTTTTTTTACATGTTTTTTTGTTCCTTTCAATGGGATTAAAGGGAGTTTGAGAAAATGTCTGAACTTCAGGGAGAAAATTACAAAATTAAGTTTATGAGGGATTCAAAAACATAAGTTGTAATAATGAGAAATGGCACAAATAATAACAATAACATAAACAAAGGATAGAACAGCCTCCTGTTTTTTGTTTTTTTTTTGAGTAAAATTGCTGTTTTAGTCAGTGAAGTCTGGTGACTTTTAAGAGATCACAGATAAAAGCTTCAGTTCAGCAGGTGAAGAGAAGAAAATATTATAAATATAACACAAACTTTAACTGATATTGATTTGTTTAGGTGTCTAAAATACCATAAAATAATATAAGGGTTAAAAATAAAGGTTTTGCTCTCATTTAGGTCTCTTAAAGCCACCAGACTCCTTTGACAAAAACAGTAATTTTAGCTGACATAACACAGACATGTTTTCTTTTAATAAATCACCAATATTACATAATTTATCACAACCACAAACTGTAAAAACAGAAATAATCATCAGATCTTTATATTTCTGAAGATTCCTGAAAGAAACTTTTGTGACCAACACTTCAATCAGGAAAAATAACCAAATCTGAGCTTAAAATCATGATATAACAATAATGATTTATTTAATCAAAATGTGTCTGACCAGCAACTTTTTTTGTTCTGAGAGATAAAATTACTGTTTTTGTCAGGTAAAGAGGTAAAATATTATAACTACAACACACACCTGAACTAATACTGATTTTTTTTAGGTGTCTAAAATCCCATAAAAGTGTATAAAAATAAATATTTAGATCTCTTTAAAGCCACCAGACTCCTTTGACAAAAACAGTAATTTTAGCTGACATAACACAGACATGTTTTCTTTTAATAAATCACCAATATTACATAATTTATTATAACCACAAACTGCAAAAAAACTGAAATAATCATCAGATGTTTACATTTGTGACGCTCCAAACCAACAAAATCTCCACTTAAAAATAATTATATTTAATCAAAAGTTTTGCAAAAAGTAAAAATATTCAACGAGATAAAAAAACTTAAACAGTTAAAATAATCATCAGAAGCTGAGAAAAAGCCATATGGATCGATGATAATTCAGTTTTTGCATTATTTAATTTAATAAAGTTTGCCAGACAGACAGATTTGGACAGATTTGCTGGTTTAATTAAAATATTTTAGTTTCCTGCTGCGTACTGGAGCCGCGGAGCAAAAAACACACAATCTGAATCTACAAATATTGACTGAAGCTGAAAGAAAATGTAAAAATGGAAGTCTACGGTTGATAAAAAGGGAGTTTTTAAAAAATGTGACGGTTTGTGTCTGCTGGATGTTTTTGTCCCACACTGTACAGTTTAACAGTTTAATGCACCGGACTGCAGTTCTTTCAGTTAAATTTAAAGGAATCTGACTTGACTTTGGTGTGTCGCAGGTTGTTTTTATTTGTCGGATGATTTGAGGAGGAGACGACGTATTTAAACTAGGTAACTGTGTTTGCTGTTGTAATTTATATTTGGCTGTGATTTCAGTTGTAAATGTTTGTTTTTTTAAGAAAAACTTCAAAAATAAAAGACGGGATGAGCCCGAAACGTGTCTTTTTGTGCAGCTTTTTGTTTATTTATAATTAATCAGTTAATTGATGATTTCATATATAATTATTATAATTAACACACTCCACTAAATGATCCTTCATTTCATCATCAGGCTGATTTCACTCTGTGACGTCAAGTTACTGAGAGTTAGTGTTGGTGCAGCTCAAACCGGAAGTCACACAGGTCTGCCTTCAGAATAAGAGCATGGTAAACTAACTGAAATTACATTTTGTGATAGATTTTATTAGTGCTATTGAGACTTTTTATTTTTTACAGCAGCCAAGTCATAAAAATACCAAAATAAACAACATCTGAAATAATTTAACAGACACACAAATAGTGGAATTATCAGCTAGAAAGTGAAATAAAACAAGTAGAAATCTAATATTTCCTGTAGATTGCATTGTTTTGGTGTGTATAAATAATTAGTTTATGAGGAGAAAAATTAGTAAAAGTTGTAAAAGAAAGAAAATAAGGTGATGAAGTTTTCAATAAAAAAATCCCGCTATACATTTTAATTTAATTCAATTTAGTTTAATGTAACTTAATCTAATTTAATTTATCTTAATCTAATCCAATTTAATTTAATTTAATCTACTTTAATTTAACTTAATTTAATTTAATATAATTTAATTAAGTAAAAGTTCTAATACAGGAATTATTTAATGACTTTTTGAATATGCATTCATGGTTATTTTCCGCCTTATTATGATTTATTTCATAGATTCTCCAACTTATGATTTATTTAACTCCAAGTTTTATTGATATTGTGCATAATTATGATACACATCTATATATTACAGCCACAGATAATTAATTAGCTGACTTTAGATATACATTTAAAAAAAACTGAATTTATTGTAAATATTTTAGTTTTTTTTAAAACATACAATGTATCAGAAATTGTCCTAATATTTAATGTTTATCTTAACTGTATTTTTTTTTTAAATATATAGTTATTATTTAGCAATCTACTATAAATTAATTAAAATTTTTCCCCCAGTAATTTTCATTTTAAAAATTTCTTTAGGTATAAAAATGTCAGCAACAAATAGGGCTCAAATTAAAATGGTTGATAATATAGAACTATAATACAAAAATTACTAAAAACGTTTTCTTTATCTGAGGAGGAATATATATATCTGAAATATTAATTTACCTTTATATCCTGCAATTTTCCTTATTGAACAACAATTTTACAAACACTAAGTCAGGCTGAACACAGTTTTAAAATATTAAGACTTAATATTGAAATATAAAATTTATATTTTTTTTAAACAAAGAAAGAATACATTTTAATTTAATTCAATATTATTTTATTTTATTTTAGATTAAAATGGAATAATAGTACAGCAGTTCTTTAAGAGCTTTTTTTAAACTACTATATTGCTGAAACAGGCGAAATTAATTACAAATACATTTAAATTTATATTTCAATCCCAAATGGATTTTTCTGTATTTCACGGCGCTTTAATGTGACCCGTTTTATTTTGAAAACTGTGACCGGATGTGGTGTATTTTATTCTGCTGACTCGACTCTAGTCGTGATTTCTGGGCACATTTTCATCACCAAGAACCATTAAAACCAGTGAAACCAGTGAAAGCAGAGACCAGGAGAGAGTCCAGTATGTGACCCGGAGCCCGGACCGGGACCAGAACGGACCAGAACGGAACCAGACTGGGAGAACTGGGAGAGCAGGTGCGTTAATATTTTATTTATTTATTTATTCAGCGTTTAAACAGGCACGAGGGCTGGTTTCATTTGTTTTATTAGTTGTATTTGTGGAAATATTGTCGCTTTTTTCCTCTAAAAATGTAAAATAATGAAAATATTTCTCTGTTTGGTGACGTCCTCCGGTACGTGGTCGGCCTACGTCATTTACGCCAAACTCCGTTCACAAATCACGTAATATTACGTTTCTCTGTCAATTAACAAGCGCAGAACAAAAATCATTCAAAATAACATTTTAAAGACTAGTGGAGACTTTTTTTTGGACGCCGAATATTAAAATGCATATCACTTTACTGGTTGAACGTGTTGTCAATAAAATAAAAAAAATTTAAAGCAGCTTTTACTGTTAAAGTTTATCTGAAGGGTCGTTCAGTCACATAGCAGACTCATCTGTTGGGAAAGTTGAACATTTTCGTAAAAAACTGACTTTTTAGGGTCATTAATGTACGCCGAATTTTAAAGTGGTGTATGATGATACATAAAAATGTTTTACTTGTGTGTTATTTGTTGAATATCTTTTTCCACGAGTGAGGAAACTTTTAATTTATAAAAATGTCGGTGGAGTTTGGTTGTTGTTTTTAGGAGAGCAACCTGCGCATTATTTGGGGACACACACGGCGATTTATCCGGTTTTATGGTGTAAATAAATGAAGTTAAAGTATTTTATAGGTGATTATTGTAATAATTCAGATTTCTGCGGTGTCAGAGGGATGGAGGTGTGTTTGATGTGAGTCACAGGGCAGCCGGCCGGCGGGGCGGGCGGGGCTCCTGGTGGAGCTGTCCAGCAGCAACGTGGTGCTGAAAGTGTTTAGGAAACATAAAATAAATATATTAAATATATTGGTTATTTATTTATATTATTAATATTATTTTTTTTTTTTTAATTTAATAAAAAAATATATGATTACCTTTTTTTCTGGGGGGTTTGTTAGGTTTTGATTGTTTCTTTTTTTTTTTTTTTTTTTTTTTTTTTATTAATTTAGACAAAACACAACACAAATCACCAATGAACAAACAGAGAAAAACAAGAACAAAACAAAAAACACAACAACAACAAAATGACAAAACCAACCCAAATAAATAAATAAAACCACAATAATAAACAAGAACCTTAACACATCAAAACTAAAACAATACACAAAAACATACATCAAACATAATTACCACATAAAACACACAGTATATCAGTAAACTTGATAACCTAAGAAAAAATAAATAAAAAATTTTGATTGTTTTTTTGGTTTTGATTGTTTCTTAATAATGTTTATATTGTTTGTTTCAGGCGACCATGTGGGAGAAAACGTTTCTGCTGCTGCTCCACTGTGTGGAAGGTAGGTACAAAAAAAATAATAATTTCATTTTTATTTTTTATTTTGTCTTTCAACGATTATCAAAACAAGATAATGAAGATTAAACTATTATTGCGCTGCGTTCTGTTTCCTGTTATCTTCCTGTTGGCCACCTGGCCCTGGTTGCTTAGCTACCAAACTTGACTTTTTCTCCTTTTCCTTCTCATTTTGACCTTTTTTGTGACTTTGATTTTTTTTTCTCATTATTTTGACTTTTTTTTCTCATTTTACTTTTTTCTCTCATTTTTCTCAGTTTTTCTTGTGACTTTGACTTTTTTCTCTTTTTTTCATTTGGACTTTTTTCCCTAGATTTCGACTTTTTTCTTCTAATTTTCTCGCTATTTTAACTTTTTTCTTGTTATTTTGACCTTTTTTCGGGACTTAGACTTTTTTTCTAACTTTGACTTTTTTTCCGTTATTCTGACTTTTTTCTCCTGACTTTGACTTTTTGTCTGTATTTACTACAGTTTGTCCAAAAACACTTTCAGCTGTTTCTCTCTCAGTGGCGTCTGATGTCACAGCAGCAGCTGATCTCAGTTGATTGCTCTGCTCTGATTGGTGGACGCCACCTGGCCCTGGTTGCTTAGCTACCAACCCCCCCCCCCCCCCCCCCCCAACCCCCCCAAACATACACACACTAACTGAAAACTGTCAGTTTACACCAACTGATCAGTTTTTTCACACAAACTGACGACTTTTTCCTCGTTATTTTGACTTTTTTTTTCATTATTTTGACTTTATTCTTGTTGTTTTTTTACTCATTTGGACTTTTTTCTTTTTCTTTTGACTTTTTTTCTCATTTTTTTCATTTTGACTTTTCTCGTGACTTCGACTGTTTTCTCGTTATTTAGATTTTTTTTTTCTATTTTTTTCTCATTTTGACTTTTTTCTTCTCATTTTGTCACTGTTTTGACTTTGTTCTTGTTATTTTTTTACTTTTTTCTTGTGACTTCAACTTCTTTTCTCATTTTATTGTTACTTCAACTTTTTCCTCGTTATTTTGACTCTTTTCTTATTATTTTGACTTTTTTTCTCATTTTGACTTTTTTTCTCCTGACTTTGATTTTTCTCGGTATTTACTACGGTTTGTCCAAAAACGCTTTCTGTTCGTCAGGAACTTTCAGCAGTTTGTTTTTCTCTCTCAGTGGCGTCTGATGTCACAGCAGCAGCTGATTTCAGTTGATTGCTCTGCTCTGATTGGTGGACGCCGCCTGGCCCTGGTTGCTAGGCTACCAAAACTAAAATAAGTCCCTAAACTGGTCTCTCCTCTGTTTCCTGTGTGTTGCAGCGGTGGTGGCGTCTCAGTGCTGGCAGGGGCCCTCCTTCTCCGAGGCGGTGGTGTCCCCGGCGGTGGACAGCAGCGGGATCCTGCGTGTCCCCGGCGTGGCGTCCCTGCCGCAGTGCGTGGCGGCGTGCTGCGACCTGCCGGGCTACGACCTGGCGTGGCTCTTCGAGGGCCGCTGCTACGTCCTGAGCTGCCAGCAGAGGGAGAACTGCCGGCCCCTGGAGCGCCCCGGGGCCGACTCCTTCCTCGCCTTCCTGCGCCGAGCGTCCCCGCAGACGCTGGTGCTGCAGAGTCTGGTGCGGGGGGAGCCGTACGGCGCCGGGCGCTGGGGGCCCCTGTCCCGGTCCTCCGAGGCCCCCGGGGACCTGGAGGCCCTGAAGGACCTCGCCCTGTTCGACGGGGCCCCGCAGGACTTCTCTGAGCCCGGCGGCCTGGATGTGGAGTATCCAGAGGGGGGCCAGGAGGAGAAGGAACCAGATCCCCCGGCCCCCAAGGGACGAGACGGCCTCAACCAATCAGAGGCCGAGGAGGCTCCAGAGGAGGGGGGGCTGACGGGGGGCGGCGGGGCCCAGAACACGAGTCAGGGGGACTGGGACAGAACCAGCAGGACGACTGGTCCTCCTGCTGCAGAGACGACTGTGAGTGATCAGATAATCAGACGATTCATCATATTTATAATTTGTCCTGCAACTCTTTGAGCTGTCAGAGTTATAGTTTGGGCGTAGGACGCACAGATGCTCCACCAACACCACCAACAGCCTCATTGGCTCCCATATTAAAAACACAGGGAGATTTCTGTAGGAAAGCATATTTAACAGTTTTTTAGATCGCTCTAACAAAGTTATTTTTTCATTTTTCTTCACAAAAAACATATGTAGACGTTCAGGAAGAACTCAGGACGCTCAAAGTGAAGTCGGATCAATGATAGGTATTATGGTTTTGCCAAAAATGCTTTCTGTTCGAGGCCAGAAATTCCAGTCTGTCCACCTCTGGCTGCTGTCACTGTTCCAGAACATTCTACAGCGGCAGTTAATTCTGTTGATTGCTCTGATTGCCTTTGATCCTTTTATGTGATTACAGTTACAGATACACACACACACACACACACACACTCCTCCAGATACACATGCTTCACACACACACACATTTTGAGGTTAAAGGTCATAGGTTGCTGTATAAATAAATACTTGTAAAGGAATGCTTGTTGTAGGTGTGCTCCTTGTATATTATATAGTATCATAACATTACTAGTATTAATTGTTATAAATCTCTGAAGAATCTCATCATAGTGTACACACACCGGCAGTAGCCCCCGTGGCCCTTTCACTATTTACCCAGAGGACATTTTCAATTTCCAATAATAATTATTCTGTTTATTTTCTTTATTTTCAGACTAAAACACAGAGCAGCTCTGATCCGACAACACTGACGCTGTTACTGCTGCAGAAACCAACCGCTGTCTCCGCCCAACACGACCATATAAGGACGTCCCCTTCCACCCCCACCACCCCGCCCAGCAGCACGCCCACACAGACAGGTACACAGACAGGTACACAGACAGGTACACAGACAGGTACACAGACAGGTAGGCTACAGGTGCAGAATGAAGCATTTTTACTCCACAGTTACTATTTATATTTATATATTTATATAAACTATTTTTCTTCAGTCAGTTCTGTAATTGGCTGTTAGAGTCTCTGATTGGCTGTTAGAGTCTCTGATTGGCTGTTAGAGTCTCTGATTGGCTGTTAGAGTCTCTGATTGGCTGTTAGTCTCTGATTGGCTGTTAGAGTCTCTGATGGCTGTTAGAGTCTCTGATTGGCTGTTAGAGGTGACAGGAAACAATGAAGCTGGAATAAGAACAATAATAAACAAATGAGACGTGACTGAAATAAATCAGCTGTTCTCCTTCAGCTGCAGAGCCCCTGCTGGTGTCCCCTGGAAACCCTGTAGAGCAGCCCACAGTTAAACCTGAAGCTTCACCTGAACCCACAACAGGTACACACACACACACACACACACACACACACACATACACACACACACACACACACACACACACACACACACACATACACACACACACATACACACAGTATCACATTTTCACAGTTATAAAGATTATTATTATTAATATCTGTGTTGTCTCTCTGTCCCTCAGACCTGCTGAAGGTTCTCCAGTCAGTCAGAACTCCTCAGACCACCAGAACCACCAGAACCACGACCTCTGACCCCAGCACCACCTCCACCCCCCCAGCTCCCAGCACCGCCCCCCCACCAGAGACCACGCCCCCTACCACCACTCAGCCTGGTACAGTTAATAGAAATTATTATTGTTATTTTTGTTATTATTATTATTATTATTATTATTATTATTAAGAATAATAATAAACCAGTATAAGAACAGAAACTATATAAGAAGTTGTGAGTTAAAGTGACAGAAATAAACTAATAAATAATTGTGTTGATCTGTGCTCCTGCTGGATAAACAAACAAGCATTTAATAAACGGTGTCCTTTCCTCCGTCCAGTGTCAGAGGTCGGGGGGTCAAACCGCGGCCCGCTGGCCGTCGTCGGCCCCGACAGGAAGTTGATCCTCCCGGTGAGCAGCGTGACGCTGGACGGCTCCGAGAGCAGCGACGACCAGCAGGTCACCAGCTTCCACTGGGACGCCGTCAGGTAGGACACAACAACAACAACAACAACAACAACAACAACAACAACAACAACCACTGTTTGTCTGGTTAATGTTCCAATCATTTTTGATAGACATCCTTTTCTTTGGGGGGTTTTTTCTGTCTGTATATCTGTAATTTTCTAATAATTTTGTCTGTCTCAATCCATATGATATATTTGATATTATTTATATATATATATATATATATTATTAATTATATTTATTTTATATTTTATTTTTATTTTATTTATTTAGTTTTAAGTTCAAAACTTGAGCTTTTTTTGGCAATATAAAAAAGTATTACAATATTAAATAAATATATTAAATATATAATTTTATTTAGAATGTATTAATTATTTTAAAAATATAATATTGTACTTAAACATAAAAATAAGAAAAAATAAGATTCAGGATCGAGGAATTATTTAAAATTTTATCTTTTTTTTAATTTATTTTTTTACCTTCATATATATTTTAATCATTTATTTTCATCATCTCATTGATTAAATCTGATTTACCTTTTCCTATCTTTTTTATTTTTAATATAACTAATATAACATAGATTTATATGAGTTAATACTGTATATATATTGTATAATCTATTTAATATAAATGTGTAGTTTTAAGTGTTTGTGGTTTGTTGCAGCGGTCCTCCGGGGGTAAAGCTGGAGGGGGCGGACCAGGCGGTCACCACGGCAACAGGCCTCCGGGTGGGACGCTACACCTTCAGACTGACGGTGTGCGACCAGCAGGGGGCGACGGACAGCGCCACGCTCACCGTCAGGGTCCAGGAAGGTCAGAGGTCACGGTTATATCAGTTATTATATCAGTTACATCAGAGGCTTTAAATGTTCTGTTGAACTGAAAACAAAAGTCATTCTGGAGCTCATTGTTGCAGCATTTAGCGCCAAAATGAGTCAAAATTAATGTAAATGTACCTTACTTGGTCATTCTTATTTTTTGTTGTTGCTGTTTTATGACTTTTTTTGGTCATTTTCCTGGTAATTTTATGTCTTTTGTTGCTCTGTATTACTTTTTTTGCTCATTTTGTGTCTTTTTTTTTTCAGAAAAAATACCCCCAAACAATCACAAAACTACCAGAAAAAGACACAAATTTACCAAAAAAGACGGAAAATTATATTAAAAAAACAAAACAACAACCAACAAAATTACCAAAATAAGACACAATTTTTACAAAAGACACAAAATCACTAAAACGACACAAAAATTATCCCCAAAATATCACAAATCTACTATCAAGTGTGTGTGTGTGTGTGTGTGTGTGTGCGTGTGTGTGTGTGTGTGTGTGTGTTTGTGTGTGTGTATCTGGAGGAGTGTGTTTAAAAATGATCCCCAAAATATCACAAAACTACTATAAAAAGACACAAAATTACCAAAAAAAGAAAAATTATCAAAAAAAGACACAAAATTACAGAAAAAGATGTATAATTCTCTTCTTTTTTTTTTACAAAATTACAAAAAAGACACAAATAAAAATAGACACAAAACTACCAGAAAAAAACACACAAAATTACCCAAAGCAGGACTAAATGGGACCATTATTAATTATTTACACAGTAACATCAGATTGTTAAGAAGACTCTAAACTGGAGACTGAATGTTTTCTGAGGTGGAAGTCGTCTCAGGTGGTCAGAGATCGAGAGGACCGGAGGTGGCGCCCCCTGCTGGAGGTCTGACAGAATGATCATGTTTATTTACTCCCTGACTGTTTATTTATTGTTTGTGGCTGCAGCCAGAAGTCTTCCCCCCGTGGCCCACGCCAGCGGCAGCCACTCGCTCTCTCTGCCCAACAACTCTCTGGTCCTCCGGGGCTCCGTGACCGACGGGGACCAGAGCCAGGTCCACTTCCTCTGGGTCCGGGACAGCCAGAGTCCTGCTGCCGGGGTCAGTATTAGGACCAGAGCCTTACTGACTGGTTTACTGACTGGTTTACAGCCAGAGTCCTGCTGCCGGGGTCAGTATTAGGACCAGAGCCTTACTGACTGGTTTACTGACTGGTTTAAAGTCAGAGTCCTGCTGACGGGGTCAGTATTACCTCAGGTACCAGGACCAGAGCCTTACTGACTGGTTTACTGACTGGTTTACTGGCTGAACCACTGCTTTATTGACTGACTCACCAGTTTACCAAATGACTGACCAGTTTATTGACTGGTTTACTGACTGACCCACCGCTTTAATGAATAGTTTTCTGACTGACTCACTGGTTTACCTACTGACTGACTGGTTTACTGACTGGTTTACTGACTGGTTCACTAGTTTACTGACTGACTTTACCGGCTGACTGACCAGTTTACTGAATGGTTTTCAGTAAACTGGTCTGTAGACTTTCTGACTGTTTTCCAGGACGTTCTGTAGACTTTCTGGCTGTTTTCCAGGACGTTCTGTAGACTTTCTGACTGTTTTCCAGGACGTTCTGTAGACTTTCTGACTGTTTTCCAGGACGTTCTGTAGACTCTCTGACTGTTTTCCAGGACGTTCTGTAGACTTTCTGACTGTTTTCCAGAACATTCTGTAGACTTTCTGACTGTTTTCCAGGACGTTCTGTAGACTCTCTGACTGTTTTCCAGGACGTTCTGTAGACTTTCTGACTGTTTTCCAGGACGTTCTGTAGACTTTCTGACTGTTTTCCAGGACGTTCTGTAGACTCTCTGACTGTTTTCCAGGACGTTCTGTAGATTTTCTGACTGTTTTCCAGGACGTTCTGTAGACTTTCTGACTGTTTTCCAGGACGATCTGTAGACTCTCTGACTGTTTTCCAGGACGTTCTGTAGACTTTCTGACTGTTTTCCAGGACGTTCTGTAGACTTTCTGACTGTTTTCCAGGACGTTCTGTAGACTTTCTGACTGTTTTCCAGGACGTTCTGTAGACTTTCTGACTGTTTTCCAGGACGTTCTGTAGACTTTCTGACTGTTTTCCAGGACGTTCTGTAGACCTCCGACTGTTTTCCAGGACGTTCTGTAGACTCTCTGACTGTTTTCCAGGACGTTCTGTAGACTTTCTGACTGTTTTCCAGAACATTCTGTAGACTCTCTGACTGTTTTCCAGGACGTTCTGTAGACTTTCTGACTGTTTTCCAGAACGTTCTGTAGACTCTCTGACTGTTTTCCAGGACTTTCTGTAGACTTTCTGACTGTTTTCCAGGACGTTCTGTAGACTTTCTGACTGTTTTCCAGGACGTTCTGTAGACTCTCTGACTGTTTTCCAGGACGTTCTGTAGACTTTCTGACTGTTTTCCAGGACGTTCTGTAGACTTTCTGACTGTCTTTCAGGACGTTCTGTAGACTTTCTGACTGTCTTTCAGGACGTTCTGTAGACTCTCTGGCTGTTTTCCAGGACGTTCTGTAGACTTTCTGACTGTCTTTCAGGACGTTCTGTAGACTCTCTGGCTGTTTTCCAGGACGTTCTGTAGACTTTCTGACTGTTTTCCAGGACGTTCTGTAGACTTTCTGACTGTTTTCCAGGACGTTCTGTAGACTCTCTGACTGTTTTCCAGGACGTTCTGTAGATTTTCTGACTGTTTTCCAGGACGTTCTGTAGACTTTCTGACTGTTTTCCAGGACGTTCTGTAGACTCTCTGACTGTTTTCCAGGACGTTCTGTAGATTTTCTGACTGTTTTCCAGGACGTTCTGTAGACTTTCTGACTGTTTTCCAGGACGTTCTGTAGACTTTCTGACTGTTTTCCAGGACGTTCTGTAGACTCTCTGACTGTTTTTCAGGACGTTCTGTAGACTTTCTGACTGTTTTCCAGGACGTTCTGTAGACTTTCTGACTGTTTTCCAGGACGTTCTGTAGACTCTCTGACTGTTTTCCAGGACGTTCTGTAGACATTCTGACTGTTTTCCAGGACGTTCTGTAGACTTTCTGACTGTTTTCCAGGACGTTCTGTAGACTCTCCGACTGTTTTCCAGGACGTTCTGTAGACTTTCTGACTGTTTTTCAGGACGTTCTGTAGACTCTCTGACTGTTTTCCAGGACGTTCTGTAGACTTTCTGACTGTTTTCCAGGACGTTCTGTAGACTTTCTGACTGTTTTCCAGGACGTTCTGTAGACTTTCTGGCTGTTTTCCAGGACGTTCTGTACGGTTCTGACACCAAGGCGTCCCTCTACCTGGCCAACCTGGTGGAGGGAACCTACCTGTTCCAGCTGCGTGTGACGGATGCTCAGGGCCGCTCCAGCGCCGCCACCGCCACCGTGGAGGTCCGCCCCGGTACGTCCCGCTAACGCTAACTGTTGGTCGCCAGGCGGCCGCCGGCTGACTGTTTCCTCGCCGTGTCTCCTCAGAGCCGGGCGGAGGCCAGCAGGTGGAGCTGGAGATGCTGGTGGCGGTGTCGCAGGTCAGCGTGGCGCAGAGAGACACGGTGGTCCGCCAGCTCGCCGCCCTGATACACGTCCTCGACACCGACGTACAGGTCCGCGCGCTGCAGGGACACTCTCACCTCAGGTACCTTACTGACTGGTTCACTGACTGGTTTATTAACTGACTCACACCTCAGGTACCTTACTGTTCACACCTCAGGTATCAGGACCAGGGCCTTACCGACTGGTTCACACCTCAGGTACCTTACTGACTGGTTCACACCTCAGGTATCAGGACCAGGGCCTTACCGACTGGTTCACACCTCAGGTACCTTACTGACTGGTTCACACCTCAGGTATCAGGACCAGGGCCTTACCGACTGGTTCACACCTCAGGTACCTTACTGACTGGTTCACACCTCAGGTATCAGGACCAGAGCCTTACTGACTGGTTCACTGACTGGTTTATTAACTGACTCACACCTCAGGTACCTTACTGACTGGTTCACACCTCAGGTACCTTACTGACTGGTTCACACCTCAGGTACCTTACTGACTGGTTCACTGACTGGTTCAAACCTCAGGTACCAGGACCAGGGCCTTGCCGACTGGTTCACACCTCAGGTACCTTACTGACTGGTTCACTGACTGGTTCACACCTCAGGTACCTTACTGACTGGTTCACTGACTGGTTCACACCTCAGGTACCTTACCGACTGGTTCACACCTCAGGTATAAGGACCAGAGCCTTCTTGACTTTTTCACTGACTGGTTTACTGACTGACTCACTGACTGGTTTGCTGACTAGTTCACCACTCTACTGGATGGTTTACTGACTGACCAGTTTACTAACTGCTTTATTGACTGACACACCAGTTTACTGACTGGTTTATTTACTGGCTGACCTTCTGGGAAGCGTTGGATGTTAGATGTTTATTTCATTACTGAAAGAGAAATTATTCAAGTAAATTATTTTGAAAGAAAGTTGCAGTAAACTTTTCTTTAGGAACATTTCTTTACTTTTAAACAATTAAATAAATGTGTGTGTGTGTGTGTGTGTGTGTGTGTGCAGCACGGTGCTGCGGTTCTCGGTGCGGGGCCCCTCGGGGCCCGTCCCCGGCTCCAGGCTGGTGTCTCTGCTGAGGAACCAGCTGCTCCGAGAGAAGAGCGACTACCTGCTGTTCAGAGTCCTGAGAGTCGACACCGTCTGTGAGTCTGCACCAGGACCAGACCGGGTCCAGACCGGGTCCATACTGGGTCCAGACAGGGTCCAGACATGGTCTAGACCAGGTCCAGACCGGGTCCAGACCAGGTCCAGACCAGGTCCAAACCGGGTCCAAACCTGGTACATACCGGGTCCAAACCGGGTCCAAACCGGGTCCATACCGGGTCCAGACTGGGTCCAGACTGGGTCCAGACCGGGTCCAAACCTGGTCCATACCGGGTCCAGACCGGGTCCTGACTGGATCCAGACCGGGTCCTGTTGGCTGCAGAGACCAAGTCCAGTCTAGACCAGGGTTGGACTGGCCGATTTTGATACAAATTTGAGGCTTTGAGTTTCAGTGTTCTCTACTCAACTCTACAAAATAAAAGTTTCTTGAGAACAAAGAATAGTTTGAGTAGAGAAACATTTTATAATATATCATAATATTACGGTGCGATGGTAAAGATCTGGACTGGTTGAACTCTAATTAAGTGTCAGGAAACTAAAACTAAATGAACTGGTTCTTATTTTGGTGTTTTTTGGTTAGTGTGCCTGCTGCGCTGCTCGGGCCGCGGCCAGTGCGACCCGATCTCCAAGGAGTGTTCCTGCGACCCGTTCTGGACCGAGAACCTGGTCCGCCGTTACCTTGGAGACGGAGAGAGCAACTGTGGTAATTATAGCTCTAATTACTCAGCTTCAGGTTAAAATATTAGGACTTCATTAATGAGTAAGAAAATCTAGTAAAAACAGAACATTGTGGCCCTCGTGATGATATTTTGTGGCCCTCACCTTGACATGAAAGTTTAATGTGAGTTTTATATGAATGGCACTTTACCATGTTGTGTGTGGAAGGTCCCTTTAATTACTGTTTTTGGTAATTTTGTGTCTTTTTCTGCGTAATTTTGTGTGTTTTTTAAATAATTTTGTGTTTTTTAAAAATAATTTTGTGGTTTTAAAAAAATAATTTTGTGTCTTTTTTGGTAATTTTGTATCTTTTTTAGTAATTGTGTGTCTTTTTTAAAATAATACTTTTTTGGCAATTTTGTGTCTTTGTAATTTTGTGCCTTTTTTATAAGAATTATGTGTCTTTTTAAAAGAACTTTGTGTCTTTTTAAAAATAATTTTGTCTTTTTTTGTAATTTTGTATCTTTTTTTGTAATTTTGTGTGTTTTTAAAATAATTTAGTGTCTTTTTTAATAATTTAGTGTTTTTAAAATATAATTTTGTGTCTTATTTGGTAATTCTGTGTCTTTTTTTGGTAATTTTGTGTCTTTTAAAAATAATTCTGTTTTTTTTATGGTACTTTTTTGTCTTTTTTTGTAATTTTGTATCTTTTTTAGTAATTGTGTGTCTTTTTTAAAATCATACTTTTTTGGCAATTTTGTGTCTTTGTAATTTTGTGCCTTTTTTAAAAGAATTATGTGTCTTTTTAAAAGAACTTTGTGTCTTTTTAAAAATAATTTTGTCTTTTTTTGGTAATTTTGTATCTTTTTTTCGTAATTTTGTGTGTTTTTAAAATAATTTAGTGTCTTTTTTAATAATTTTGTGTTTTTAAAGTATAATTTTGTGTCTTATTTGGTAATTCTGTGTCTTTTTTTGGTAATTTTGTGTCTTTTAAAAATAATTCTGTTTTTTTATGGTACTTTTTTGTCTTATTTTAGTAATTTTGTGTCTTTTTTGGTAATTCTGTGTATTTTTTTGGTCATTTTATGTCTTTTTAAAATAATTTTGTGTCTTTCTTTGATCATTTTGACACTGCCTCCAGCGTCCCCCAGGTAATGTGAGTTTGAGCCCGCTGTAGTAAACTGTTGGTGTTGTTCCCGTCAGAGTGGAGGGTTCTCTACGTGATCCTGACCAGCTTCATGCTCATGGTCTTCATCCTGTCCGTCAGCTGGACCTTCATCTGCTGCTGCAAGAGGTGAAAACACGTTTCTGACCTCAGAGTTGTTGTTGTCCCTCCGACGGCGAGTCTTACGTCTGTTCTGTCGACTGTGTTCAGGAGGAGGCAGACCAAAGTCAGGAGGAAAACCAAGTACACCATCCTGGACAACATGGACGAGCAGGAGAGGGTGGAGCTCCGGCCCAAATTCAGTGAGTCGCTTCAGTAAGAGCCTCAACACACGGCAGGTACTACCAGAGAAGTTGGGACAAATTATGAGGAGCCCAAAAAAGACCTCTTACATCCACAATTTTACCTCTCACATTCATGAGAAATGTGTGAAAAAACGTGTTTCTGAGAGGTAAAAATTGTGAATGTGAGAGGTATTTTTTTGTGAATGTGAGAAATAATATGTGTCTGAGTGTCGGCCATTTTATCCTTCTCTCTCACGGACAGAGACACAGACAAACTGTCTTTAAACTACAGGCTTTGGTAGCCAAGCAACAGCTGAAAGTTCCCCTCGAACAGAAAGCATTTTAGTCCAAACCGTAGCTCCAATCATTGATCCGACTTCACTTTGAGCATCCTCACTTCTTCACTTTGAGCATCCTCAGTTCTTCACTTTGAGCATCCTCAGTTCTTCACTTTGAGCATCCTCAGTTCTTCCTGAACGTCTACATATGTGTTTTCTGAAAAAAAAATGAAGGAATTCTTTTTTTAGAGCGATCAGAATAAACTGGTAGCTCTGCTTTCCTCCAGAAATGTTCCCTCCTTTTTCCCATGGAGGTCTATGAGGCTGTGGGTGGTGTTGGTGTATCATCTGTGGTCCTACGCCCAAACTAGAACTCTGACAGCTTTACCACACCAATGTGAGGGAGAAGACACATTTTACTACGTTTATATCTATAAATTATTTCTGTAGAGTGGTATCTGCAGCCTTGAGCGTTTCCAAATTTAATTTTTGACAAGTTTTTCTCTCACTCTCCACTCTCGCTATGATGTCATCCACTCTAGACTTTCCATAAGGTAACATTGGGGGGATTTTTTGGCATGTTTTTGCCAAATAATTTGAAAACCGTTTGCCGAAACCCTTAGAAAAGTCATAGCACACCGGTCGATTTGATACCCTTTTAGTGTATGTGCGACCAAAACTCTGGGAGGAGTCGTCGACCGAAAAAAAAACACGGAAGAAACGGAATAATAGGAAGTAGCCCAGTGGATAGTGGAAGAATTTAATAAATACGAAAAACTCTTTTCTTGCCCAAAGTATTTTAAGACTTTAGACTAGTCAGAACAAACGTTTTTCTTTATCATACTAAATTTAGTCTTTGAGCACAGACGGGGCATTAGCTGTTAGCTTTTTATTAGCCTGCACACTCCACTAATTGTGAAACTGGCGACAAGTCAACTCAATAGTTACTTTCAGAACCTGTGAAAAACAGTTAAACTATTCGGTAGGTTTCCTGCCGGTTCCATTCCATTCATTCTGAAAGTCCGGTCCACTTTTTCTGCATAAAGGCTTTTGAGATGCTAACACCTTGGCTCTCTGCAGGTATCAAACACCGCAGCACAGAGCACAACTCCAGCCTGATGATGTCCGAGTCGGAGCTGGACAGCGACCAGGACACCATCTTCAGCCGGGACCGGCCCGTCCGCAGCAGGAACCGGATCAGCGCCCAGGCCGCCCGCAACGGAAACGCCTTCGGCTGACGTGACGTCCGACCTCCTGGTGACGTAGACCGGACCCGTCTGGGATGTTTGCAGCCTCGAGCGGCAGCGACGAACTCTTAGAGTTTGAAGGACTTCATTACCCAGAAATCCTGTTTCTGTGAGGTCAGAAAAATGAACCAGTGTCCCATTTCAGAGTCAAACTCCTTCAAAAGGACATGAGGACTCAAGGCCCCGGGAACAGGACATGTTCCCGGGGATCATGTCGGCATGATCACTTTAAATGAGACTTCTGAGTAAGAAATTTAAGGAAGAATCGGACAATTTGGGAATTCCACAGAGCCAGAAGAGACCATCGTCTCGGTTTAAACTCTCTGAGTTCAGAGAAAAGTCCAGGATGATGTTAGCCAAGCTCCAACAATAGAAGGAAAAAACCCACCTCCAAATATTTGCATGTTGTATCTTGTTGACCAGCAACCAACCAACCAATCCATCCAAGATTCAGTTTTTAACATTTTTGTTCTACAACTACAAACATTCGTAAGCTTACTGGACCTCGAAACAATTTATTTCTTTATCCAGATATCCTAAACTCCACTCCAGTTAAGAACAAAAAGAAACTTTTTGTTAATTTAAATGTAATTGCATCAAGAAGGTCTACGCTGTTTTTGGCCTAGCTTAGCACAAAGACTGGAAGCAAGGGGAAACCGTTAGCTTAGCTAAAAAATGGAGGAAAGTATTAATATGTGAAGAACTCAGAAATCGGTGTGTTATATGTTGTATCTTGTCGGCTAAAAAGCTCGTCACCGATCCATTCAGCTTGGTTTTACTATAGCTAAGACCGAGTTAACTTGTTGGTCCTGGAGCTCGACACAGATGCTAACTCAATTCATTGCTTTAGTGTTATCTTAACCCTTGTGTTGTCTTAGGGGTCAAAATTGGCCGCCATGATGTTAAACACCATAGGAAACCCCTTTATAATCTATTTTCAACTTGAATTTCGATGAATTTTCCGAGAATGACCCCAACATGAGAAAAAGTCAAAAATTGCTTGTTCATATTTCCATGAAAGCAGCACACCAACAGGGTACAAATCTTGTGTTAGGGGTCATTTTTGACCACAAAACCTTAAAAACCTTGCATTTATGCTTGCACGTACGCATGCACGCTTGCTAAAAATTGTGTTGACACCTGTGCAGTAGGCTACCTTTAGCAATAAAAATAGAGGAACCCTTCTTTAGTAAAACAGAAAACCACTTGGGATTCCACAGATTAAATCCAGTTTTCTGCTCTGTAAAAAGGGAAAACCTTGATATTCACAGAGTTTGTGATGAATGACAGGTTGTTTCTGAATGCAAAATAGATTTGGGTTTTATATTTCAGTCAAGCTGCTTTATTTAAGAGGTTCAGTGAAGGCAGGTAATTTTTGACATTTAGGACAAGTACAAAGAGTTCAGACAACACAGGGGTTAAAAACAACATCTGACAGACCTCGGACTTCCTTTAGGTTCAGACATTGAAATGAATTGAAGTTTGTTTTTGTCTTTGAGAAGCAAACTGTTTAGCCTAGCTTATGAAAAGGCTGGAGGCAAGAGGAAACTGCTAGCCTAGCACGTCAAAACTGAAAATGTCTGATCAACATGTTGTTCTGTTAGCTAACAAGATAATCTGCACAAGAGTAATTTTGTTGACGAGCGCCTTGACATGAAGTTAACTTCAAGCTCAAACTAATTTTTCCTCCTAAAGTAAGTCAGTAGTGTTTAGTGTAGCTTAGCACAAAGACTGGAAGCAAACTGCTTGCTTAGCTCGTCAAAACACAAAACATCCTCCTTCCAAAAACTATAATAATTGCCACCAACAGTATAGGCATAATTGATTTATACATATTTAACAATCTACGTATGAAATTTAATTCATGTACATGGAGATTCACATGTCTAATTACAATACGAAAGTAACTTTGATGAGAGAAAGCAGTAAGAATGCTCAGGCAAGGATCTTTAAAGTACATTTGTATTTTTACTGTACTGTATTTTATTGTGAAGGACTAGCTAGCTTAATGCTACCTAAAGCTAAACAAATTATTTACATTAAAAACACAACTATCCAGTATTTACTGAGTTAACAACCTCTGCTAAACCATCAGCTTGATTTCATTAATTTCAATAGTGTCTAGTCTACAGTGTGTTTAGCGTAGCTGAGCACAAAGACTGGAAGCAGGGGGAAACTGTTAGTGTTAAAATATCCACTTTTAAAAAACTCAAAATCTGTCTCTTTAATCTTGTTAGCGACGTAACAACCTTATCTATGCAAGAGTAGTTTTGTTGATCCAATGAGAGGCCATTCAAGAACTAGAAGCTAACTCAACCCAAAGGCTAACTGTTAGCTTAACTATCTCGGTCTAAATAAATTGTTAGCCTCAGACACAACTATCCACTTTTTACCCAGCTGACCACGAGCTTTTGAAACACCAAAGAAAATGTTTGTTTTAATATCATTACTTAAAGGAAGTCCTCAGTGCTTATAGTCCACAAAGTGTTTAGCGTAGCTTAGCACAAAGACTGGAAGTGGGGCAAAACTGTTAGCCTAGCCTAGCCAAAAGAGAGCGCCAACAAGATACATGTAAATAAAATATCTGATATTTTGAGCTGTTGAAAGAGGTTTATGTTGGTCAATCTTGTTTTTGTTCTTTTAACAGTTATTTACACTTTGTTTTAAGTCATTTAAACTTTGCTTTAATGAGAAACCACTTGATAAAGCCACTGACTAATGAAGATTTTTAATATTGTTGGCACCAAAACAACTTTCAACTGCTGGGATGATTCAGTATCAGCTAAAAAAGTAAGAACACGTTACAAGATGTAATATTACAATCCCCTCTTTATTTTCACATTAATATACATCAGAAATACAAAATGTATCTTTTTCATTCCACAACGAGACCTTCAATTTCACTTTATATTAGAAATATTATCAGAACTCAACATCATTTCTTCATCTTAAATTTTAGAAAAATAACTTTTCCTCTGCAGAACAAGAAACACAGGCAAAGTTTTGATTTGTGCGTCTTTAATCTGAAATAAGCACATATCACGTACAAAATTTTTCCAAAAATGACAAGGTGCATAAAAAGACATCTTTATCTCAAACAACAAGATACATTCATCTTAATTAGGCAACGTTTATTTTCCGTACACCGTAACACAAGATTTAAATCTCTGATCAACGTGATCTCAAACATACAATTTTGTTTAATCTGCTGTAATGAAAGCTGCTAACAATAACTCGCCTTGCTAACTATCATATATTAATAAGCAACCTGCATTATTTTGTGGCGTTTCAGTTCTGGACTGGACCCCCCTATGTCCTGGATTATACTGCATCAGAGTTTGTGCTAATGTGAGCATGTCTGTTCTGTTCTTTATTGGATTTGGGTGAGTTTATACCCGTGTTCGAAATCACATACTGACATACTGAATGAAGGATTCAGTATAATATGACTTTAGAATCATTGACGGCCCGGTTCGGACCCAACAACAGCTCCAAACAGCTGTTATTCTGATAAACTGACCACATGTTGAGGAACCTAAAGGTTCTTGCCTGAATTTTTTAAAAATATGAATCGCATCTTTGCCTGAACCCAACAGGGGTCGATTTGGTCTTTATTTTTCACATTTTCAAGGGTTCAGGCTGTCTCTTTATTTATTTTTTAGTCTATGCATACAAGATTAGGCCCTAACCCACTGCCCCCTTTTATAGAGCATTGGGGGTAGTGAACAGTGGATATTTAGGGGGAGATAGCAGGTCAACTGTAGTCTAGGGACACCAACATCAACACACTTTAACGAAAATGGGTTCACTGAATCCACAAGAGTCTCAGCTTTCCAGTCATACCCAATTTATGCAATTCCAAAACTGTTTCGGGGCCCCAGTATGCAGAAATCTTCAAATACAGTGAGCAATAATGACATATTTATGCTGAATAAGAATAACTTTTAGGTTCTTGGCCAAACATGCTTGGGATTAGCATAAAGTGGGCATGTCTGAACACATAGAACCCATTTTCATTTGGATATTTTAAGGTCTAAGGTCAAGGGACACCTTTGAAATGGTCAGTTTTTAAAGTTATAGCTTAAAACGGAGCCCACCGCCTAAAAGAAAACAGGTGTCAAAAAGTCAGTGGGTCGTAGCATCGCTAAGAGATTAAAGGAGGGAATTGGGCGTAGTTATCAGGCTGTTTCAAGGATGGGTACCATTTATATTTGAATTGGTACCTAGAATTTGGTACCGGTAAATTAGGAACTGACTGATTTAACGTGATGCGGTCGGTGCCCTTACAAGCCAAGAGTTTGGTCCACAGCCTGAGCTGTCCTGGGTTCAGGCTAAAAGAAAGCCATTGTTGTTTGGGTTTTGGTCGAGTTTGGAGTGAACTTTTTCAGGTTCAGCTTTTTAGGTCTGATTAAAGCTCCATCACATTTAGCCCCATTTAACCCGGCCGAAAAGCGGCAATGCATTTTTGGGTTGCACACAAAATCCACACACCCAGTTTTCGTCATACTTACTTTGAATAGTATATTAATATGTGATTTCGAACACAGCCTGAGACTTTGCGTAACTCATGAGTGCGGCCGGAGATATACTTGCTGGTAACGATGTGTTTGAACGATGGTTGCCAGTTTGGAGTGCTGGTTGTACACATCATCATTAATTAATGCTAGATCTGCAAGATGCAATACACACTTGAGCGGTAGGGACAGTGTGGGAGCAGACTTCATTATTGTTGGACGTGCTTGATTTTAATTTTAACAATATAATAACCTCCTGGAGTGTTGCCATGGTAATAACTGGTTGCTCTTTACAGTCTGATTTCTCTACTGGATTCCTCCAAAAACACATATTGTTGTGTGAACACATGGTTAAACAGCAAGTATAACTCCAGTCTACGTCATCATGTTCAAATGTTTTTCCCTTGTGAAAGTAAACAAAGATTATGAACAATAAAGTGTAAATATCACCTGTTTCCTGTGTCTGTGATATGGACGGTGGCTCGGAGAAAATCGTCAACCGGAGACGAGGATTTCCACCAACCTTTTAAATCTTATGATGGCTAATTATTATTATTCATTTGTTAAAAATGAGAATCTATTTCTGTCCACTTCTGTCTTTATAATTTCTGAAACAAGGGGTGATTGTTTAAAGACTTTTGACGCTAAGTCTCCGTTTTTATTAATTGTTCTAACATAGCAACAGTAACCGTGTCAGTAACTTAGTGCTGGCCAATCAGAAGAGAAAATACAACAATCCTGTTTCACTTCACACCCGTCCAACCAGAGCGATCAAGGATGTCAGGTGGGACGATAGAAAAATATTTTATGATTTGTAAATAGTTGCTCAACTAGCTTCATATGTTTCCTCTCACTAACTCAGATTTGTCAGTTTAGATTTAGAGGTATGATCCACTCTGACTGCAGCGATGGTCGACCGTCTCCTTCAGGGTTTGAGGCCTCCGAAGCAGACGTACTTGACGTCCAGGTAGTCGTCGATGCCGTACTTGGAGCCCTCGCGACCCAGCCCGGACTCTTTGACCCCGCCGAACGAGGCCTCCGGCGTGGACAGGAGGCCCTCGTTGATTCCCACGATCCCCGTCTCCAACGCCTCCATCACCCGCCAGATCTGACTCACATCCTGTGAGTAGCAGTAACCTGAGAAAATAAAAGAACGTCAAGGTTGAAAACCAGCAGGGAGAGATCGGCAAACACCAAGACAATAGCACCCAATGGGGCCTTTTAAAAGTGTTCATGAAAAATTGGCCTAAAAATCCTTAAAATGGGTAAATAACAGTCTGTTGATACATGAGGGAGAATAGTTTGTCCAAAAATAGCGAAAAAACACCATATTTTAGGATGTCCAAAAATGTCGATTTTTGTCAAAATTGGTCAAGTTTTAAAATGCCTAAAAATGCTAGAAATGGCCAAATTATAGTCTGTTTATATGCATTAGAGCATAATATGGCCAGAAATTACAGAAAAATACCAAATTATAGTCTGTTTATATGCATTAGAGCATAATATGAAAACAGAAAAACACCAAATTATAGGATGTCCAAAAACGACCCCCAAAAGAAAAAGTCATACTATAGCATGTCGATATTTGTCAAAAATGGTCAAAATTTAAAATCCCTAAAAATCATAGAAATGGCCCAATTATAGTCTGTTGATACATATTACAGGATAATATGACCAGAAATGTCAAAAAATCACAACACATCACACTGCCACCTGCTGACCAAACCACGTTACTGCAGCTTTCTTTGTTTGCTATAAACCAGCTGATGGAAACTCACTGATTCACATTATCTTTCATGCAACATCTCAAAACCTCGCTTAGACTTAAGTTTTCAGCAAAAACAGCTGTGTTTCCATTTGTTTGTCTACAGTTGAATGTTTGCAGGAGGAAGGAGCTCTCACCGGCCAGCCCGACGTTAGAAGCGTTAGCGATCGCCAGAGCCTCTTCCTCTGTGTTGAACCTGAAAATCACAAACAGTTTGGGTTGGTAAAGAGATTTCATTAGTATCAAAAATACATAAAAAGTCTTAAAAACGGTCTGTTATGGTCTGTTGATACACATTAGAGCATTATATGGCCAGAAATGACAGAAAAACACCATATTATGGAATGTCCAAAAAAGACCCCCTCAGAAAAAAGTAATACGATGATATGTCGATTTTTGTCAAAATTTGTCAAATTTTAAAATGCTTAAAAATGTTTCAAATGGGTCAATTATACTCTGTTGATACATATTACAGAATAATATGGCCATGACGGTAAAACACCATATTATGCAATGTCCAAAAACACAAAATGTTGTTGTGTTGTGTTGTTGTTGTGTCGTGTTGTAGTCAGAGACCTGATGACGGGCAGCAGCGGGCCGAAGGTTTCCTCCTTGGTGCAGAGCATGTCTGTGGTGACGTCAGCCAGCAGAGTGGGCTCCATGAAGGAGCCGTCCAGACGCTTCCCGCCCTTCAGCACCTTCGCTCCCCTGGACACGGCGTCTGAGACCTGCTGCACCACCTGAGACACACGCACGCCCAGCTGTCAACTGCATGTCCATTTTGGTCACAAATTGTCAAATTTTAAAATGCCTAAAAATGCTAGAAATGGCCCAATTATAGTCTGTTGATACACATTAGAGCAAAATATGGCCAGAAATGACAGAAAAACACCATTTTATGGGATGTCCAAAAATGACCCCGTCACATAAAAGTCGTACTATAGCATGTTCATTTTTTGCAAAAATGGTCAATATTTTATAATGCCTAAAAATTCTTGAAATGGGTCAATTCTAGTCTGTTGATACATATTACAGGATAATATGGCCAGAAATCACATAAAAGCACCATATTATGGGATGTCCAAAAATGACCCCTTCAAGAAAAAAGTCATACTATAGCATGTCGTTTTTCGTTAAAAAAAGGTCAAATTTTAAAATGCCCAAAAAATGCTTTAAATGGCCCAATTATACTCTGTTGATGCTTGTGGGAGTATAGTTTGTCCAAAAATAGCGAAAAAAAACACCACATTATGGGACGTCCAAAAATGACCCTATCAAAAAAAAGTCATACTATAGCATGTCGATTTTTGTCACAAAAGATCAAATTTTAAAAATTCTTAAAAAAGGTTCAAGTATAGTCTGTTGATACATATTAGAGCATAATGTCAGAAATGACAGAAAACCACCATTTTATGGGATGTCCAAAAAAAAAAAAGTCATACTATACCATTTTTGTCAAAAATGGTCAAGTTTTAAAGCAGTGTATCCCAACCACTCCTGTCTGAGTTCCTGTAGAATGAAGCAGGAGTTCACCTTCTCTGCAGCTCTGCTGTTGATGAGCGGCCCCTGGGTGGTGCCGGGCTCCGAGCCGTGACCCAGCCGGAGCTCGGCGTCCATTGCTCGGCCCAGCTGCTCCACGAAGCGGTCGTGGATGCCGCTCTGCACCAGGAAACGGTTGGAGCACACACACGTCTGCAGGAGGAAGAAGAGAGAACATCAACACCTGCTTCATAATGTCATTCATAATGAATTTATTAAAATCAGGCATAAACATCCATTCGGACTCAAGGATGAACTGACTCAAATTTGGTGTTTAAAGGCTAAAGGTCAATGCACTGTGACCTCACATCGATCCCATTCTCATGAATGCAATATCCTGGTAAGGCCTGGAAGGAATTTTTTTATATTTTGAAATAAACATCCACTTGGACTCAAGGATGAATTGATTCGATTTTGGTGTTTAAAGGCTAAAGGTCACTGCACTGTGAGCTCACATCCACCCCATTCCCTGAATGCGATATCCCAGAAATGCCTGAAAGGAATTTCTTAAAATCAGGCATAAATATTCACTTGGACTCAACAATGAACTGATTCAAATTTGGCGTATGAAGGCCATAGTACACTGAAGGCTTTATTCAGACTCATGCTACCTGTCCAGAGTTCCTGAACTTGGAGGCCATGGCCTCAAACATCCATTTGGACTCAATGATGAACTGATTTGGTGTTTAAAGGCTAAAGGTTACCACAATGTTACCTCACATCCATCTCATTCTCGTGAACGTGATATCTGGGAACGCCTAAAAGGACTTTCTTAAAATCAGGCATATATTCATTTGGACTCAAGGATTAACTGATTCAAATTTGGTGTATAAAGGCCAAAGTAGACTGAAGGCTTTATTCAGACTCATGCTACCTGTCCAGAGTTCCTGAACTTGGAGGCCATGGCCCCGCGAACCGCCACGTCGATGTCAGCGCTGTCGAACACGATGAAGGGGGCGTGGCCTCCCAGCTCCATGGACGCCTTCTTCACCGTGTCAGCAGCCATTCTGAGCAGCACCTGAGGACACATTTAAGAGGAGGAGGAGGAGGAAGAGGAGACAGTATGTATTTAATAAATTGCAAAATAACATGAAATAAAATTGAAAAGAACAAGTAGTTCAAAATGGTCCTTCAGTCATTTACAGTTGTTGAGTAACATCACTGACAATAATATTTTTTTTGAAAAGGTATTTTTTTTAAATATGAATGCAATATCCCAGAAACACCATATTATGGGATGTATGTCAATTTAATGTATTTAATGTATATCAAATTTTAAAATGCTTCAAATAGTTCAATTATAGTCTTTTGATACATATTAGAGCATAGTATGGCCAGAAATGACAAAAAACACCAAATTATGGGATGTCCAAAAATGACCACCTCAAAAAAAGTCCTACTACTGTATAGCATGTCGATTTTTGTCAAAAAAGGTCAAATTTAAAAATGCTTAAAATGGGTCAATTATAGTCTGTTGATGCTTGTGGTTGTATAGTTTGTCCAAAAATAGCAAAAAACCTCCATATTATACGGTGTCCAAAAACTGAAAAAAAGTCGTACTATATAGCATGTCGATTATCGTCCAAAAAGCTTGAATTTTAAAATGCCTAAAAATGATAGAAGTTGGTCAATTATGGTCTTTGAGACATATTAGATCATAGTATGGCCAGAAATGACAGAAAAACACCATATTATGGGATGTCCAAAAACTGAAATAAAGTCATACTATATATAGAATGTTGATTTTTGTCAAAAATGGTCAAATTTTAAAATGCCTAAAAATGCTTGAAAACGGCCGAATTATAGGCTTTTGATACATGTCCTAGTATAGTTTGTCCAAAAACAGTGAAAAAACACCATATTATGGGATGCCCAAAAATGACCCCAGTCATACTATGAACCAGGGAGTCTATAGTTTTGGCTGAATTAATATTGGGTCTCACCTTGCCGGTGGCGGTGGAACCAGTGAAGGAGACGATGGCGACCAGCGGGTCGGTGCAGAGAACCTCCCCGACTGACGGAGTCTTCTCTCTGGAGCAAGGAACCACGTTGAAGACCCCCGCCGGGATCCCCGCCTGCTCCGCCAGCTGCACAGCAACACTTTGTTTTATTTGGTTATTTATTTATTTAGAAGGATCCCCATTAGCTCGTCCCTAAAGTGGAGCTACTTTTAGTGGGGTCCACATTTAAAACATACATAAATAAAATTAAAAATATATATTCACATAAAATGACAAGTATATTCATTCCAATCATGGCATCATAGTTTGACTGATTACCAACATAAATAAGCTAAAGTAAAAAAGTTATCATGTCAGGAGTATTTACATCATACAATGTCGTACAGTGTCACACATTCATCATACAGTAATAATTTAATTGCAAACATCCCTATAAAAGTATAAAAGTGTCACACATCAATAACACTTCGCTTCCCTCTAATGTTTCAAGTAAGCTTCACCCCAGTGCTTCTTTATTTTTTTGTTGGATGTTTTTAATTTCTGTATTTAAATGGTTCCATGACTTCATGGCTCGGTATTTCACAGTCCGTTTAAGGAAATTTGTGTGCACGTTAGTGATGAGACACATCAAAGGGTTAAATAAGGAGCAGTGAACGTGTTAGAAGTGTGCCGACCTCAGCCAGAGCGAGCGCTGACAGCGGCGTGTCCTCGGCTGGTTTCACCACCACCGTGCAGCCGGCAGCCAGAGCAGCTCCCACCTTCCTGGTGATCATCGCGCTGGGGAAGTTCCACTGTGGAGCAACAAACACACTGACGCCATTAATTAATTGTTAAAGAGAGATCTCCAACATACTTCTACCTGAACTCAAGGATGAATTAATGATTTTGGTGGTTAAAGGACAAACTGCCATGTGAACTCACATTCAATGCAAAATCCTAGAAACGCCTTGTAGGAGTTTATTAAAAATCAGGCATAAAGATCCATTTGGACTCAAGGATGAACAGACTCGAATGTGGTGTTTAAAGCCTAAAAGGTCACCGCAATGTTACCTCACATCCATCCCGTTCTTGTCAACGTGGTATTCTGGTAACGCCGACAAGGATTTTCTTTTTAAAAAAATCAGGCATAAACATCCAATTGGACTCAAGGATGAAAAGACTCGAATGTGGTGTATAAAGGCTTAAGATCACTGTACTGTGACCTCACATCCGTCTCATTCGCATGGACACAATCTCCTGGTAACACCTGGAAGGAATTTCTTAAAATCAGGCATAATCATCCATCATAATCATAATCATCTTGAACTCAAGGATGAACTGATTCAAATTTAGTGTTTAAAGGCTTTTATGACTATTTTTGGTCGATTTTTTTGTAATTGTGTGTCTTTTTTTAGTATTTCTTTTTGTAATTTTTTGTCTTTTGTTGCTCTTTCATAATTATTATGGTCATTTTCGTCTTCTTTTAATTTTGTGTCTTTTTTTTTCAAACTATTTTTGGTCGTTTTTTGTCTTCTTTTGGTAATTTTGTGTCTTTTTAGTATTTTTGTTGGTAATTTTGTGTCTTTTGTTGCTCTTTTATGACTTTTTTGGTAATTTTTTGATGGCGCAAGATAAAAAGACAGACCGGCACATGGACCCCCTGATGGAGGCGTCTGATTGGCTGCTCACCGGTGTGATGATGGAGGACACGCCCACAGGCTGTTTGAGGAGGAGGATCTTTCGGTCTTTGTTGGGCGACGGGACGATGTCGCCGTACACTCGCCGAGCCTCCTCAGAAAACCACTCCAGGAAGGAGGCGGAGTACGCCACCTCGCTCAGAGACTCCTGCAGGGGCTTACCCTGGAACACACAGCACAATATGAGACATTAAATCAGACTAATAGTTGGATTTAAGCTTCTAAAACCCAAACAGGCTTTTCTTTCATTTTTCACTGCAATATTTCAAACATAGAATATCTTATTTGTGCAGAATAACAAAGTTATAATGACATAAATCATGAAAAACAGACAAAATGCAAGAAAAATATTGTGCCTACAAGTGTTACGGATATCAGTAAAAAGTTTGCTACACATATTCCAACAGGTTTCCAGCCTGTAAAATGACCAAAAAAGATGTAAATTGACACATAAACCCAGACAATTACCAAAAAAGATACAAAATGACCAAAAAGATACAAATACGTTTAATTACCCAAAAAGTTTCCTCTACATATTGTACATAGTCTCAGTATTGTGATGTTTCTCCTGTCCTCTCCTCTCTGCTCTGTGTAAACAGCCTCTCCTCACTTTATTTTGGCCAAATTATAAAAAATAAAGTGCAAAAAAGTGTAAAATAAAGTGATTTTAATAAACTGTTTTCAGCTTGGATGTGGTTATCTTTCCTGGTGGAATCAGTAGTCAAATATGATGCATTCAAGGAGTGTCAGAAAATTGAAAATCCCACAATTATTATGGTTTTAACAGTTTCATGCTATGATGAATGGTGATTTTTACATGAAAATACACTTTAATAAACCACAAACCTCCGTGTCAGTCAACAATGATAGAATATGTTCTATTGTGTCTCTACTCACACACTCGAAGGTGATGAGTCGGGCCAGCTCCTCTTTGTGATTGGTCATCAGGTCGAACCATCTCCTCAGCAGGACGCTCCTCTCCTGCAGGACGACCAATCAGAGCTCAGCAGCTGTTATTAAAGTGTTCTTAAATAATTAAAAATCATTTGTCCCTCATCAGTCGACACCAGGTGGACTGGCTGTGTGTGTGTGTGCTTTACGTTTGTCTCATTGTTTGTTTGTTGAAACCAGCAGAGATCAGATCTGACTGGAGGAGCTGAAAATAAACTGTGAACACTGAAACTGTACATTACCTGCTCATTTTATGTCTTTTGGTGCTCTTTTATGACTATTATTTTGTTTTTGTTTTTTATGTTAATTCTGTGTCTATTTTTGGTCTTTTTTGTAATTGTTTATATTTGTAATTTTATATCTTTTGTTGCTCATTTTTGTCTTTTTTGTCATTTTTTTGTCTTTTGTTGCTCATTTATGACAATAATTTTGTTTTTGATTTTTTATGTGCGAGCAGTACCAGTGGAGTGGCAGAGAAGGCCTACGACCGTGTCCCTCAGGGAGTCTTGTGGGGGGTACTGCGGGAATATGGGGCACCGGGCTGGTTGCTACGAGCTATCTGGTCCCTATATAACCAAAGTGAGAGCTGTGTCCGCATACTCGGCACAACGTCAAACACGTTCCCAGTGGGTGTTGGCCTCCCCCAGGGTTGCCCCTTGTCTCCGATTCTGTTGGTGGTCTTCATGGACAGGACCTCAAGGCGCAGCCGGGGTTAGGAAGGGATCCGGTTTGGGTGTTAGAATTGCATCTCTGCTTTTTGCAGATGATGTGGTTCTTTTGGCTTCATCAAGCCGGGACCTCCAGCACTCAGTGGGGCGGTTTGCAGCAGAGTGCGAAGCGGTTGGGATGAGAGTCAGCACCTCCAAGTCTGAGGCCATGGTTCTCTGCCGGAAAACGGTGGACTGCCCCCTCTGGGTGGAGACAGGTACTGCCCCCTCTGGGTGGAGACAGGTACTGCCCCCACTGGGTGGAGACAGGTACTGCCCCCACTGGGTGGAGACAGGTACTGCCTCCACTGGGTGGAGACAGGTACTGCCTCCACTGGGTGGAGACAGGTACTGCCTCCACTGGGTGGAGAGAGGTACTGCCCCCTCTGGGTGGAGACAGGTACTGCCTCCACTGGGTGGAGAGAGGTACTGCCTCCACTGGGTGGAGAGAGGTACTGCCCCCTCTGGGTGGAGACAGGTACTGCCCCCTCTGGGTGGAGGGAGGTACTGCCCCCTCTGGGTGGGGAGAGAGGTACTGCCCCCTCTGGGTGGGGAGAGAGGTACTGCCCCCTCTGGGTGGGGAGAGAGGTACTGCCCCCTCTGGGTGGGGAGAGAGGTACTGCCCCCTCTGGGTGGGGAGAGGTACTGCCCCCTCTGGGTGGAGAGAGGTACTGCCCCCTCTGGGTGGAGAGAGGTACTGCCCCCTCTGGGTGGAGGGAGGTACTGCCCCCTCTGGGTGGAGAGAGGTACGGCCCCCTCTGGGTGGAGAGAGGTACGGCCCCCTCTGGGTGGAGACAGGTACTGCCCCCTCTGGGTGGAGACAGGTACTGCCCCCTCTGGGTGGAGGGAGGTACTACCCCCTCTGGGTGGAGGGAGGTACTGCCTCCACTGGGTGGAGACAGGTACTGCCTCCACTGGGTGGAGACAGGTACTGCCCCCTCTGGGTGGAGACAGGTACTGCCTCTAGAGAAGGAGTTCCAGTATCTGGGGGTCTTGTTCAGCAGTGAGGGCAGAACGGAGCGTGAGATGGAGGCGGTTTGGTGCGGCGTCAGCAGTGATGTAGGCGTTGTACCGGACCGTCGTGGTGAAGAAGGAGCCGTTTAGCTTGCTGCCCCCGTGACCCGGCCCCGGATAAGCAGAGGTCTTTCTTTTGTTGCTCCTTTAAAACTATTTTTCTAATTTTTTGTAATTTGTCTTTTTTTTAGTAAATTTTGTCTTTTTTGGGGAGTAATTTTGTCTTTTTTTTTGGTATTTCTTGGTCTTCTAGCAGAGAAAGTTAGCAGCGACTCCATGGAGTCTTTTAGTTCGACCGAACACTGAACAACATTTTTAAATGAGAACAGAGAACAAACACACACATCATATTTTTAGTCTGCGGCGACCTTCATTATCAAATCGTTGGATCCATATCAGGGTATTATTTATTCATTCAAATAAAAGCTGCAGAATTGAAGATAAACTAATCAGATAAACAGCTTGTTGGCTGAACATTAACTCCATGTTTCCTGTCCAGCAGTTATTAATCCTGACCACACACTCTCTGCCTGTTGGTTTTACAGTCCAACTGTTGTCTGTAGAGTCTGACTTATATTTCTACTGAACACACTCATGTCATCCTGCACTATAAACAACATAAGACAAAAGGCATCCATACAAATATACTGAAAATAACTCAATTAAGATTTTAAGAGGAAATCAGCAGCTGGACTCTGGAGCAGCAGTCAGGATTGAAAGTGTGTTTAGCTTTTGTTGCTCTTTTATGACTTTTTTTTGGTCTTTTGAATTTTTCTGTCCTTTTATAAAGTATTCGTCTTTTTTTTCTTCATGTTGTGTCTTTGTTGCTCTTTTATGACTTTTGTTGTCATTTTCTTGTCTTTTTTGGGTATTTTTTTTTGTCTTTTGATGGTAATTAAATGTCTTGTTGCTCTTTTATGACTCTGTTGGTCTTTTGAATTTTTGTCCTTTTTTCAAGTATTTTTTGATCATTTTGTGTCTTTGTTGCTTTTATTGCTCTTTTATGACAGTTTTTTTGGTATTTCTTTTACTTTTTTTTGGTAATTTTGTGTCTTTTTACAGTATTTTTTTGTTGGCAATTTAATGTCTTGTTGCTCTTTGATAACATTTTTGGTAATTTTGTGTCTTTTTTTGGTCATTTTGTGTCTTTTTTGGTCATTTTGTGTCTTTTTTAGGTCATTCTGTGTGTGAGGGACTGAGCATGTAGAACATCAAAGTGTCCTGATTAAACCTTTACAGCTCTGGTGAAACTCTGAGACGACCTCCGTTATCTTCAGTTTAATGTGTAACAGGACGAGGTCGACACGTTTATGACTCATTTATGACTCTGTGGTTTATACAGGAACAGTTAATGTTTGTGTCTGTGATGAGAATGTTTTGATTGTTAGTTATTATTTAGTGTCCCTCCACCTCCGGTCCTCTCTATCACAACACAACCTGAGACCATTTCCACTCAGTTATTATCTCAGGAAACATTCTAGTCTCTACTTTAGAGTCTTCTAAAGATAATCAGATGTTTGTGAGTAAATAATAAATAATGTCTCATTCTGTTGGAGCAGGTGAGGTTTGATTGACAGGTGGCTGTCATCAGCATAGAAGCAGAACAATGTGTAGCCACGGCAACGTGCTCTGTGTAAACAGCCTCTCCTGTCCTCTCCCCTCTGCTCTGTGTAAACAGCCTCTCCTGTCCTCTCCTCTCTGCTCTGTGTAAACAGCCTCTCCTGTCCTCTCCTCTCTGCTCTGTGTAAACAGCCTCTCCTGTCCTCTCCTCTCTGCTCTGTGTAAACAGCCTCTCCTGTCCTCTCCTCTCTGCTCTGTGTAAACAGCCTCTCCTGTCCTCTCCTCTCTGCTCTGTGTAAACAGCCTCTCCTGTCCTCTCCTCTCTGCTCTGTGTAAACAGATTTTCAGTGAGTTTCAGTTTGGTTCATAATAAAAACATTTGCTTTCTTTTAAACCTTTTTTTAAACTAACAAATATTGACTCTGGACTTGTGTGTGATAAACATCATGTGCTGCTCTTTGACTCATTTTATTTATTTATTTTAGTACTTTGTACCATGGAATTACAAGGCCAACGTTAAAAAAGCTGGACTTTGTGATCTGATGGAAAATTAAACATCGAGCCAGAAAGATTAATAACTTCAGTAATCACTAACAGGTCGACATGACTTCATGCGTCCCATTTTGTTTCTTCAGTTCTTGTTCCAGCATCCGGAACAAGAACTTCCTTCAGGATTAATAAAGTTCTATCTTATCTTATCTTCTCTCTCACACACAGCATTTTATTGTTTTATTTTAACTTTTTAGTATTTATTAACCCAATATTATAATTATTAATATTATTATTTAAAAAGTATATATTTTTACTTATTTAAGATATTGATATTGACCAAATACATGATATCGACACCATGTAATATTTTATTTATATTATATAATAAAATAAGATTGTATCCTGGAAGTACATGTGAGGAGGAAATGAGTCAGTAAATTAAAAAAATAATTCTGCAGAATTAATCGATACAAATACATGTAATTAAATACTGTGCTGATTTTAAAATATATTTTTAATAAATAAAATAAATTAAAAATTTTTTTTTTCCATTTTTAAAAACTTATTTATTTAGTAACTTCAGATTAATTTAATTATTACAAAATGATATTATATTAAATATCATATTATCCAGTGATAAATGATGATTTATTAAATATTACTGTAAGCTGCATCTACAGATACATCATCACTATTTGAATACAAAACATAAAGAAGTTTTACTTGTAACAGTGTTTTACACAGTGGGGTCACCATTTAAAAAATAAATAAGTAAAACGTCCTATATCGTCGTATTTGTTACATTAATGAAAACATGCTACAAATATCCTAATAAACCACTTTATTAATTTACGATCAGTTTGCTGGAACAAACAAAGTTCAATCAAGCCGCCAGCGAGCTGCAGAAGTTCACCTGCAGCTCAGAGTCTCCAAACCAAACTCCATTCAGATATTACACTATTTAACACGGTGGCGTTTACTGACATAATATTCATGTTTGTACACGAAATCAGCACGTTTTCTGATTTTTGGCAAACTTTTTATTTGCTTTAATGTATATTGTAAAGTTAACACTCTTTAAGCTTTTTTAGCTGCTTAATGTTCATGTAACCAGTCAGAACGGGAGGCAGCAGAAACTATAAGAAAATAAAATAAAAACTTCAAGTTTTGCCTTAAAATTATGTTTTCTGGTAGATAATTCATAAGCCGTATTAAAGTCTGGTTGCTACCAAACAAGAAAATACCAGTTGATAAATAATGCATTGTGTTAATCAGACGGAGGAGCAACATTTAATCTGAATTGATCGTTTTTCGAGCGGAGTTCGGCGCCACTTTTTTCACGCCAAACTCCATTCAAATATTTCACAATTTAACACGGTGGCGTTTAATGACATAACATTCATGTTTGTAAACCAAATCAGCACGTTTTCTGATTTTTACATGACTTTTTATTTGCTTCAATGTATATTGGAAAGTTAACAATCTTTAAGCTTTTTTTAGCGGCTTAATGTTCATGTAACCAGTCAGAACGGGAGGCAGCAGAAGCGATAGGAAAATAAATAAAAACTGCAAGTTTTGTGTTTAAAAACATGTTTTCTGGTGAATGATTCATAAGCCGAATTAAAGTCTGGTTGCTACTCAATAAGAAAATAACATTTAATAAATAATGCAGTGTGTGTTTCAGACGGAGGAGCAACATTAATCTGAATTGACAGTTCTGTTAATGGAGTCTGGTACGTACTTTGGCGCTGCGCTGCTTCCAGGACTGAAACGCCTTGAACGCAGCGTCCACAGCCTGCTTGGCCTCCGCCGGGCCACAGTCCGACACCCGGGCTATCTCCTGTCCGGTGGCCGGGTCCAGCACCGGGAACACCGAGGCTGCGGAGACCCAGCGGCCGTCCACGTAGCCCTGCGTCCGCAGCAGCGGAGCGGACACATCCAGGCTGTAGAGGCGCTGCATGGCGGCGGGCAGGCCGGGGAAGAGCTGCCGGAGGAGGCGGAGAGTCCTCGGGACACACACAGGGGACATGCTGGGACACAGCCGGGACATGCTGGGACACAGCCGGGACACACGGGGGGGCTTATATATATATGTGTGTGTGTGTGTGTGTGTGTGTGTGTGTGTGTGTGTGTGTCTCACTGTGTTTCTCCTGCAGCTTTCTGTCGGTTTCAACCAGTCGTTAACCACGTGACAGCGCACAAACACAACCGGAGAGCCCTTCACGGTCCTCTTCTGATGCGTTCAAGGTCCAACATTGAATACTACCAGTGGCGGTTCTAGACCAGTGTTACCGTGGGGGGCCAAGGCAAGTACCCCTGCCTGCTGTGTGCAGTTCAGGGCGGAGCTCGACGGACGTTGAGGTGGGTGGAGTCTTTAAGAAGAGCAGGGTCTGTTTTCTCCCTGTAAACAGCCTGGTTGCTGATTGGATAGAACGCTAAGCAGGATGTGACGAGGTACTCGATGCCACTTGCGCCATTTGTAAAAGCCGGTGAAGCAGTGTTGCCAACTTAGCAACTTTGTTGCTATATTTAGCAACTTTTCAGACCCCCTTAGCGACTATTTTTCAAGAAAGCTACTGGAGACAAATCCAGCCACTTTTTCTGGTGTTATTGGAGACTTTTGGAGACTCGTTCTTACTCTTCTTAAGGAGCCGCGGGGGCCGGAGGCTCTTCTTAACGAGCCGCGGGGGCCAGAGGCTCTTCTTAACGAGCCTTGGGGGCCGGAGGCTCTTCTTAACGAGCCTTGGGGGCCGGAGGCTCTTCTTAACGAGCCTTGGGGGCCGGAGGCTCTTCTTAACGAGCCGCGGGGCCGGAGGCTCTTCTTAACGAGCCGCGGGGGCCAGAGGCTCTTCTTAACAAGCCGCAGGGGCCGGAGGCTCTTCTTAACGAGCCGCGGGGGCCAGAGGCTCTTCTTAACGAGCCGCGGGGGCCAGAGGCTCTTCTTAACGAGCCGCGGGGCCGGAGGCTCTTCTTAACGAGCCGCGGGGGCCAGAGGCTCTTCTTAACGAGCCGTGGGGGCCAGAGGCTCTTCTTAACGAGCCGTGGGGGCCAGAGGCTCTTCTTAACGAGCCGCGGGGCCGGAGGCTCTTCTTAACGAGCCGCGGGGGCCAGAGGCTCTTCTTAACGAGCCGTGGGGGCCAGAGGCTCTTCTTAACGAGCCGCGGGCCGGAGGCTCTTCTTAACGAGCCGTGGGGGCCGGAGGTTTGTTAAGAAGAGTAAGAACGAGTTGAAGCGGCACAGTCCTCCTGCAGCAGTCTCTCCCAGCTGCAGAGCCAGAGGGGATGTTAACCCCTTAGCGTCCACTCTGCAAATTGCTAACAGGCTAACAGTTAGCTCTGTACATTGTGTATATATATATATATACATATATATATATATGTATATATACATAAAAGGAGGTTTAGCGGTTTGGTCTCATAACTTTGAGCCTTTCACTGTATTTTCACTTAATGACGTTCTGTCAGTAACTTCTGTTTCTGATGATACGTTAACGGTGATATTTCTTTTAAAGAAAACATACTTTTCAAACCATTATTCAGTCAAATATTTACCTCGTCATTCTACATTAAGGTGGATAAAACCTGTCATGAAAACACTGTTAAAAATGGTCTGAAAATGTAGTTTGAAGCTTCATTTTGGTCACTTTTTAAAATGTAAACTTTAGTAACTGATGATCTGTTCTCACTCTGATGACAATTCCTGTTTTTACAATTTCTTTCTACGATATTTGTTGTATTTTTGTAGAGTTTTTAAAGCAAACATGCGTTACTAAAATGTTCACAACTAATAATGCACGGTGAGATTTATCCCCAAACACCAGATTTTAATTCCTAATATCGAGGAGGTAGATATCCCCAAATTTGGAGCTTTTATTTAATCTCAAAGGCGCTTTACAAACATTTATGATACATTAAACGAGACATCGTAGGGTTAATTATTCTTTATTTTCATCTAAAACACTCAGAAGTACATTTATTCAACAGTCAGAAATAAAAAATGGCACTTATGACATTTATGGCAACCAGAGGAAAAAAAACGAAATCTGCCCGACAACAACCACCTAATTATTAAATACTAAATCACATCTTTTAATAATTTATTTATCAGGTCACATGCTCCACATTTATATTCATTTAGTAACATGTTTTAAAATACAGATGTTACTGAAAAATGTTTCAGAAAGACAAAAACACTGTAACATTTATTATAAATGCTTTAAGTGATTTAAAATGTCCAGATTGTGATTTGAACTGTGTCAGCAGATATTTTAATCATACAAAAATACAGATTTCACATTAATAGAGCGACTACAGGACACCAGGAACAAACAAGCATTCAGGAAAAATCCAGCAAAAAGTTTTGTGCTTTTTTAATTCATCACAGTTTATTTTTTCTCCTGCTGCATTCACTGGTTATTGGAAATTCAAGTTTCACATCAACTTTCGTGCAGAAATCACGTCTGATGAACTGATTCTTCTGAAAGTTTTATGGAGACACAACAGGACTCAAATATTATAGTAGATGTGCAGTTTTATTGTTTATCTTATTAATCTGCAAAAAATATCACGACTTCACACTTTCACATTACAACAAACTCTCTACTGGCAGCAGGACGTGGTGAGGTTGGAATAAAAAGCTGCATATTTAAAGTCACTTTGCATCTTTTGGACATGGTTTTACAACTTTTAGACTTTCACCGGGAAAAAAAGATGTAAAAAATGAAAAAGAAAGACACTAAAGAAAAAAAAAGAAGAAATAAAATGACCATAAAAAAGACAAAAATACTTTAAAAAAGACGCAAACTGACCACGAAAAGACACAAAAGTAACAAAAAAACCCCACAAAATTACAAAAAAAATTCAAATGACCGAAAAATTACATAATTTTTTTTTTTAAAATACAAAAATACAAAAAAATATGTAAATTTAACAAAAGGGACACAACATTACAAAAAAAGACACAAAATTACCCAAAAAAAAGGTCAAAATACAAAAAAAGATGTAAAATTAGAAAAGACACAAAATTAAAAAATTAAAAATTAAAAGACAAAATTACAAAAAATGTTAATTTAACAAAAGGGACGTGAAATTACCAAAAAAGACACAAAATTACCAAAAAAAAAAGATGAACATATAAAAACAAGCCGTAAAATGACCAAAAACGACCCAAAAATACCAAAAAAAGGCAGTTGAAGTGACGTAGTTCAGTAAAAACGAGATGCAGTAAGTAAAGAGATGTTTGAGGGTTTGGGGAACCGTTGGTGTTTCACTAAACTGGATTTTGTTTTCTGTATTGCCGGTAATTTGAAGGTGAAGTCGTGTTATTTGTAGCAGATCGGTGACATAAACAAAGTTTAACAAGTTTTCCAGCATTTATCTCGTTATCAAACGTTTTACTGATTATTTTATTTCTTTGTTTCAATGGAGAAACGTTAAACATTTAAAAAACTCTTTTCAAACAGCAGGACACAGATTCTAACTCTAGCCCTAATAATAATATTAATAATAATAATAATAATAATAATAATGATAATAAATGCCAATGAAACTAAGTACATTTACTCAAGAACTGTACTTTTTGAGGTACTTTTACTTTACTTGTGGAGTATTTCCACGTCTGTAACTTTCTATATTTACTCCTCTACATTTATCTGACAGCTTTAGTTACTTTTCAGGTCATAAAAAACACGATTCATTTAAAATGATAACCTATGTTTATAAATTAAACCGTAAACAGTTTGTAAAGTTATTAAAATGAGCCCAAAAAAATCAATAATAATCTAATATATTCTAAATATATAAAACAATCTGCATAACGAGTACTTTACTACAATTTGATACTTTTACTGCAGTAAAGTAATCTGATTACTTCTTCCCCTGCTGCTAATGAGTATAATTAATTAGTTGTTTCTGTCGTCTTCTTTCAGACTTTTGATGCAAATGTGAAATGTTTGTGGTAACGAGGCGTCCCGACCAATCAGAAGAGAGTATTTCCCGTCAGCTCAAACGTCAACAGTGATTATGAAAATGTGTTTTGATGAGATAATTATTGCCTTAAATATTCGTTTTGACAGTTTCTATTGAAAAAAGCTTCAGAGGAGAAACTAAGAGGATCCTGTTTCACTTTCAGGGTGAAGATAAAAAAATATTTATAGAGTGTGCTTGTAAGAGCGACTATCTACTCTCCACCGGGATTCTTCCTTTTTATTCTTACGTTTCTTCCCAGTTTTGGTCTCACAAACACTAAAAAGGTATCAAATCGACCGTCTCGGCCATGACAAGTGTGCTGTGACTTTTCTAAGGGTTTCAGCTAACGGTTTTCAAATTATTCCGCAAAAACACACCAAAAAATCCCCCCAATGTTACCCTATGGAGAGGCTAGAGTGGATGACATCATCTCTAGAGTGTAGAGGGAGAGAAAAATTTGTCAAAAAATAAATTTGGAAACTGCGCTCGAGGCTGCAGATACCACTCTACAGAAATAATTTATAGATATAAACGTAGTAAAATGTGTCTTCTCCCTCTCATTGGTGTGGTAAAGCTGTCAGAGTTCTAGTTTGGGCGTAGGACCACAGATGAACCACCAACACCACCCACAGCCTCATAGACCTCCATGGGAAAAAGGAGGGAACATTTCTGGAGGAAAGCAGAGCTACCGGTTCCTTTTGATCGCTATAAAAAGACAATTTCTTCTGTTTTTTTTTTCACGTAACACATATGTAGACGTTCAGGAAGAACTGAGGATGCTCAAAGTGAAGTCGGATCACTGATAGGAGCTACGGTTTGGACTAAAATACTATTTGTTTGAGGTGAACTTTCAGCTGTTTTTCTGTCTCAGTGGCGTCAAATGGAGCAGTTGATTGCAGTTGATTGCAGTTGATTGCTCTGCTCTGATTGGTGCGTGGGATTGGGTTGTTTCTCTGTTCTGTTAGACGGATTAAAACCCGAGCTCTAACGTTTTATCCGAGCGTGTCTCCGCTGCGTCTCCTTCAGGGTTTGAGGCCTCCGAAGCAGACGTACTTGACCTCCAGGTAGTCGTTGATGCCGTACTTGGAGCCCTCGCGACCCAGCCCGGACTCTTTGACGCCGCCGAACGAGGCCTCGGCGCAGGACGGGACGCCCTCGTTGACCCCGACGATCCCCACCTCCAGCGCCTCGGCCACCCGCCAGATCTGAGCCACGTCCTCCGAGAAGAAGTAGCCTGAGGAGAGAAGAACACCAGCACGTCAACGTCGAAAAGTCTTGTATTAACAGTCCAGACTCCAATAAAACCGGCCTGAACTCTTCCTGAGGAAACTCCATTATATCTGGGGAGAAACTCATCATTTCAGATCTGTGTTGAATAAACTGGAGCCTCGGGGTGAGATCTTGTTTGAGAACAAACTCTGACCGTCTCTATTGAAGCTTTTGAGTTTGTTGGACAGTAGCTGATATTTTTCTGTGAACTCTTTAACCCTCTAAGCCATGGGTCTCAAACTGGTGGCCGTGGGCCAATTGTGGCCCTCGTGACGATATTTTGTGGCCCCCACCTTGATATGAAAGTTTAATGTGAGTTTTATATGGATGGCACTTTACCGTGTTGTGTGTGGAAGGTCCCTTTAATTACTTTTTTGGTAATTTTGTGTCTTATTTTGGTAATTGTGTCTTTTTTTTGTCATTTTGTGTCTTTTTTTTATTTTGATACTGCCTCCAGCGGCCCCCAGGTAATTTGAGTTTGAGACCCCTTCTCTAAGCCTTTAAACCTCACCTGCCAGCCCGACGTTAGTAGCGTTACTGATAGCCAGAGCCTCTTCCTCTGTGTTGAACCTGGAAATCACAAACAAACAGAAACATTTGTTCATTGTATTGTATTGTGTTGTGTGTTGTTATCTTGTGTTGTTTCCTGTTGTGTTATAGTCAGAGACCTGATGACGGGCAGCAGCGGGCCGAAGGTTTCCTCCTTGGTGCAGAGCATGTCTGTGGTGACGTCAGCCAGCAGAGTGGGCTCCATGAAGGAGCCGTCCAGACGCTTCCCGCCCTTCAGCACCTTCGCTCCCCTGGACACGGCGTCTGAGATCTGCTGCACCACCTGAGACACACACACGCCCAGCTGTCAACTAGAACACCTGGAGACTATAACACCTGGAGACTATAACACCTGGAGACTAAAACACCTGGAGACTATAACACCTGGAGACTCAAACACCTGGAGACTATAACACCTGGAGACTAAAACACCTGGAGACTCAAACACCTGGAGACTCAAACACCTGGAGACTAAAACACCTGGATACTCAAACACCTGGAGACTCAAACACCTGGATACTAAAACACCTGGATATGCAAGAAAAACTCCTGAGTTCCTGTAGAATGAAGCAGGAGTTCACCTTCTCTGCAGCTCTGCTGTTGATGAGCGGCCCCTGGGTGGTGCCGGGCTCCGAGCCGTGACCCAGCCGGAGCTCGGCGTCCATCGCTCGGCCCAGCTGCTCCACGAAGCGGTCGTGGATGCCGCTCTGCACCAGGAAACGGTTGGAACACACACACGTCTGCAGGAAGAAGAAGAAGAAGAAGAAGAAGAAGAAGAAGAAGAAGAGGACGGTGATGTCATGAGTCAAAAATGCTCCAAAGTGACCTTCAGATAAATGAATGAAACGTGTTCTGTGTCCCCAAGAGTCTCCTCTGTACAGACATGCCCACTTTATGCTGATAACGTGGGATTCTGGAGGGGTTTCTGACCATTTTTATAAACTGATTAATAAAAAAGTATCTGAGTTTTATCAGAACATGACATGAGCTCTTTTCTTTATCTTGAGAAGTTCGTCTCACCTGTCCAGAGTTCCTGAACTTGGAGGCGACGGCTCCTTTAACCGCCTTGTCGATGTCAGCGCTGTCGAACACGATGAAGGGGGCGTGGCCTCCCAGCTCCATGGACGCCTTCTTCACCGTGTCAGCAGCCAGTTTCAGCAGCACCTGAAGACACATTTCAACTTTAAACACTGTCGGATATAAATCCTGCACGCTGCACGCTGAAAACCACAGTAACGTTATGCTCCATGACGAAATATTTCATAAATATTAAATGAGAATAGTTTTATTAATTTAAACATTCTGATAAATGCACAAATAACTAAATCATGTGCATCATTTTTTCTGCAGTTTTGCACTGAGAAAAGTTCAGGTTTTTGCAAATAAACGTCTAAAAATCGATGGTGGAATTTGAGATTTTTTACTGTGCAGTTCTGGGGTGCATTCACTGCACTACTGACAAATATTTATACAACTTAATGTCCAAAAATCCTGAACCATCTCTTTAACTCCTTCATGCTGCTGGACATTTGTAGAACAACTCATGAAAACAATGCAGAAAGTCTCGCCTTCAGATATCAGACAGACAGTTTTATGAGGATGTGTTGCATTGAGATAACTGTATTTATTAATGATGACTGCTCTGACAGACAGCCGGACACCAGGGGGCGCTGCAGGCCGTGCTCTCGGGGTCTCACCTTGCCGGTGGCAGTGGAACCAGTGAAGGAGATTTTGGCGACCAGCGGGTCGGTGCAGAGAACCTCCCCGACTGACGGAGTCTTCTCTCTGGAGCAAGGAACCACGTTGAAGACCCCCGCCGGGATCCCCGCCTGCTCCGCCAGCTGCACAACGACATGTTAGTGATCAGACACAACAAAGGGTTAAATAAGGAGCGGTGAACGTGTTAGAAGTGTGCCGACCTCAGCCAGAGCGAGCGCTGACAGCGGCGTGTCCTCGGCTGGTTTCACCACCACCGTGCAGCCGGCAGCCAGAGCAGCTCCCACCTTCCTGGTGATCATCGCACTGGGGAAGTTCCACTGTGGAGCAACAAACACACTGACGCCATTAATAAAAATGGGAAAGAGAGATCTCCAACATACTTCCACCTGAACTCAAGGATGAATTAAGGATTTGGGTGGTTAAAGGACAAACTGCCATGTGAACTCACATTCAATGCAAAATCCTAGAAACGCCTTGTAGGAGTTTATTAAAAATCAGGCATAAACATCAACTTGGACTCAAGGATGATCTGATTCAAATTTGGTGTTTAAATGTTTAAGGTCACCGCACTGTGACCTCACATCCATCCCATCCCCTGAATGCAATATCCTGGTAACATCTGGAAGGTATTTCTTAAAAATCAGGCGTAAACATCCATTTGGACTCAAGGATGAACGGACCCGAATGTGGTGTATAAAGGCCAAAGGCCACTGCACTGTGACCTCACATCCGTCCCATTCTCGTGAACGTGACATCCTGGTAATGCCTGGAAGGAATTTCTTCATATCAGGCATAAATATCCACTTGGACTCAAGGATGAACGGACTCGAATGTGGTGTATAAAGGCCAAATGCACACTATTAAAAAGATCACCAAGACGACACTGTTCATTGTAGAAAGAAAATGTAAAAACAGGCATTATCGTCAGAGTTTGAACTTCCCAAAAAAAGACCAAAATGAAGCTTAAATTTGTTGATTGTTGATAAATTTGTTTAAATTGTTGATATTTCTGTCAGAATCACTTTATGTGTATCGTCCCCGCGTCTGATTGGCTGCTCACCGGTGTGATGATGGAGGACACGCCCACAGGCTGTTTGAGGAGGAGGATCTTTCGGTCTTTGTTGGGCGACGGGACGATGTCGCCATACACTCGCCGAGCCTCCTCAGAAAACCACTCCAGGAAGGAGGCGGAGTACGCCACCTCGCCCAGAGACTCCTGCAGGGGCTTACCCTGGAACACACAGCACAATATGAGACATTAAATCAGACTAATAGTTGGATTTAAGCTTCTAAAACCCAAACAGGCTTTTCTTTCATTTTTCACTGCAGTATTTCAAACATAGAATATCTTTTTTGTGCAGAATAACAAAGTTATAACAACATCAATCATGAAAAACAGACAAAATGCAAGAAAAATATTGTGCCCACAAGTGTTACAGACATTAGTAAAAAGTTTGCTACACATATTCGAACATGTTTCCAGCCTGTAAAATGACCAAAAAAAGATGTAAATTGACACAAAAACCCAGACAATTACCAAAAAAGCTACAACATGAAAAAAGTTGAATTTCTCTGACAATTTTTTTTTTTTAAATTGTAATAAAATGGAATTTCTATATAAGCACTTTTGCAAGTGTCATGAATGTTGTAAAAAAAACAACACCCAGAAAATTACCACAAAAAAACGCACAAAATGAAAAAAAAGCAAAATTTCAAAAAGGAAATTACTACAAAATCACAAAAACTTAAGACGTAATGTCCAAAAAAAGACAAATTTAAAAAAAAAGATACATAATTAAAAAAAATGGCACAAAAAATGACCAAAACCCTTTCCCCCCAAATATTGTACAAGTTGAAGTATTGTCATGTTTCCAGCCTCTCCTGTCCTCTCCTCTCTGCTCTGTGTAAACAGCCTCTCCTGTCCTCTCCCCTCTGTTCTGTGTAAACAGCCTCTCCTGTCCTCTCCTCTCAGCTCTGTGTAAACAGCCTCTCCTGTCCTCTCCTCTCTGCTCTGTGTAAACAGCCTCTCCTGTCATCTCCTCTCTGCTCTGTGTAAACAGCCTCTCCTGTCCTCTCCCCTCTGCTCTGTGTAAACAGCCTCTCCTGTCCTCTCCCCTCTGTTCTGTGTAAACAGCCTCTCCTGTCCTCTCCTCTCAGCTCTGTGTAAACAGCCTCTCCTGTCCTCTCCTCTCTGCTCTGTGTAAACAGCCTCTCCTGTCCTCTCCCCTCTGCTCTGTGTAAACAGCCTCTCCTGTCCTCTCCCCTCTGCTCTGTGTAAACAGCCTCTCCTGTCCTCTCCTCTCTGCTCTGTGTAAACAGATTTTTAAAAATTCAAGTCCTCTCTGCTGACATAAATTAAAACCATCAGTCGTTTGCCTGTTACAAGGTTTAATATCCAAGAAATAGGTGTTACCAGCAAAATTGAACATAAATTAATAATAATAAAACATTTTATTGTCTTAATTATCAACAACAATAAGTGAAACATGACACTCACACACTCGAAGGTGATGAGTCGGGCCAGCTCCTCTTTGTGATTGGTCATCAGGTCGAACCATCTCCTCAGCAGGACGCTCCTCTCCTGCAACAACAACATGTATCAATAACATTATTAACACTGATTATAGATTATTGTTAACTCTTTACCTGCTGCAGCATTAAAGGGGTCAACACATTAATGCATCAGTAATAATACACTAATATGCATCATGATTGGCCTACTTTTGCCTCTTTAACCCTTTGATGCCCAACATGGTCTAAAGTGACCCGACAGAGTTTTTATGTTCTATATCTTTGCAATAAATCATTTTCATCATTCAGTATTACAGGTTTTCCTCAATTAGTTTGTTTTCATCATACATCCTAATTTTATGTTTTCCTTTATTCATTTTTGAATGAAATCCTATTTCGTGTCACTACTCTTCTAATGCCCAACATGGATCAAAAATGACCCATATCCATTTTTTAGCTAAGTAGCTTGCTAAGCTAACTACTTAGCTAACTTCTTGGCTAAGTAGTTAGCTAAGTAGATTGCTAAGCTATCTATTTAGCTAACTTCTTGGCTATGTATTTAGCTAATTAGCTTGCTGAGCTAACTAATTAGCTAACTTCTTGGCTAAGTAGTTAGCTTAGCTAGCTACTTAGCCAAGTAGTTAGCTATGTAATAATACAAAAACTTTTTTTTTCATAAAGTATGAGAGGCAAAATGGAAATAATGATCTACTAATACTTGGAATATTCAATCATAAAATAAGTTGACATCAAAAGATAGAGCACAGAAACACACAGCAGCATTAAATAACATGGGAATGAATGAGGGTCATTTTAAAGTAGATTTTGATTATAATACAGTGGAATTTTGGTATTATAAATAGTGGTATTTTAATTTTTTTAGCTGAGTAAAGGATGGATGTTTTTCTTCCACTTTCTGCTGCTGTTACACTTTTGATTTCATTATTAAAAATCAGCCTTGTTTGTCTTGTATATGTATGCATGATATATCAAATAACAGATAACAGGCCTGTCACCATAACACATCTTTTAGGATGATATCATTTCCCAGAAACCATCCTGATAAAATCGCTGCATCGATTTGTTTTAGTTTTATAACCACATTAGAGCATAATAGCTTTTCCACTTTTCCTTTTCCTTTTCCACAGCAATGAATCTTTAAATCTTGAGAATATTAAATATTGGAATTTAAATGTGGAAAATAAATATTTAAAATATCCTAGATAAATAAAACATAAATAAATAAACTGCAACCAAAATAAATAAAATAGACTTTCAGGCTCTGTTAATAAAACATTGTACTGAGATAATCATTATGTGTTATATTATTTTATTATTATAAATAATAGGGCTGCACCGATTGCTATTTTCTGGCCAATCACCGATCACCGATTTTTAAAAACCCTGACCTGCCGATTCTGATTTTTGCAGATACTGATTTTTTTAATAACTCACAGCTGAACCTTCAATGTTTAGTAGCATGTATATGTGTCAGGAATGTGTCTGTAATAAATAATTTTATGAACTAAGAGCACAAACCAAATCTTGGCTGTAAAAGCAACAAGTGATAGAAAACTCTGACCTTTGAACTTTCCTCATTAAAACAGCTTTTGTTGGAGAAATGAGAGACTGACTGACAAATGTTCTTCTGCTCTCAACATGAACAGTGAACTTTGTGTTGTTTCAGGAGAACAGCCTCAGTTATATCTCATATTAGTCTCATCATTTATCCATCAGCTTTATATCAAACCCTGGAATTAAGACCAGAAGAAAATACTTTGTTTATGTTTGTTTATTCATTATATAAACAGTTTTTTCACACATCCCATCAGTGAAGTTTGTTAAATGATTTTTGTTCAGTGATTTCTTGTACAGATTCACTTCATCCACACAATCAATTAGTTTGATCAGAATCTCAGAGATATACAAGATAATAATGACTATTTCCTTATTGATTATGAACATGATAATTATAGTTTTATAATACATCATAGAGCCTCATTTGTGCTTTGATTATAACAGCAACATTTGGTCTAACAAACAAATACATGTAGATATAATTCTAGTTTTGTTTTTGTTTTTTTACACATTTTCTTTGAATATCTGGAGCTTTCTCTCTTCAGACCCATGCATAAAAGAAAAACAACAACAACATACAAATATTAAACAAACATTTGGAGAGAAATGTACATTTTCCTGCAGAGAAATATGAGTTGAGGTGAACAACAGTCATCATGAGCAGTGAAAGCCTCCGTGGCTCAACAGACACAGGAAGGAAAGTCAAACATCTACACAACAACTAATGAGCAGATGTCAAAGCCCCGCCCATAATGTTTGATTGACAGCTGATTTCTGCAGAGAGGAAATGCCACAATGATGAGCTCTCAGCAACAAACATGGAAAGAAATCAGTTTAAAGGTCCCTTATTGTAGAAAAACACCAGTTACAAGTCTTGTGATTATAAAGCAGGTGCAGTTGAAATAAAAATACAGTGAAAATATATTTTCTGACTGCTTCCTAAAAATCTGTCACTCAAAGAAGCTGCTCCTATAGGATACGGCAGTATACACATTATCGTGTCCGACTCTAAATCTGCAACCTGTAAGTGAACCAGTAATATATTTCATGTTTGAGTCAGAGGGAAGCATCATCAGGCTCTAACATGTAAAGTCTGACAACATCTTCCTCAGCGGTGGCCATCGTCTTTTTGCATTCACCGCTGAGTTTAACCTGCAAACCGCTAACGTGTCAATCAAGACTGTCAGCCAATCAGAAGAAAGGCTCATGAATATTAATGAGACAGGCCCAAAATGATCTGAGCTGCTGGAGCTGCAGAAGGAGGCTGAGAGAGCAGATGAACAACTGATCTGAGATGGTTTTAGAACGAAAACTACAAATGTATATTCTTATAAAACATAACAAAAGGTGAACATTATGGGAGCTTTAAGAGTTAAAACACATTTTTACCTGCTGTCCCTTTGGTTATTTGAGTTTACAGAACTCAGCAGTGTCTCCATAATTAAGAAGCCAAAGTCCAGCATAGAGCGGCTGAGTGAACGTGGTCTGGACTCTGTGGAGGAGGGTCATGGTTTCAGAGACGCTGTAGAAGGACAGAATACCTGCTCTGTGATCCAGGTACACTCCGAATCTGGAGGGCTGAGGACCTGAGAGGGGAGTTTTGACTTTGTTGTACAAAAATTTATTTTTGTTTTTGTAACATTCTAATGCCCAAGATTTGTCATTGTATCCAAATATAGAGTCATTCGACCAAAACGACCCTCTGCTGATGTTCTTGTATGAAGCTGCTACATGACCTCCATCCCCACTCCACTCCACCTCCCAGTAACATCGTCCAGTCAGACTCTCTCTACTCAGGACCTGATTCCAATAAGTGAATCTGTCTGGGTGACTTGGATAGGGCTGTTTATTACTCATGCGTGTTGCTTTTCTGTTCCCCTCAGATAATACCAGCTTTGTGCGTGCTGTGTTTGGATCCATTGTGATCTCACATGAATATTTTAAGAATCCAGCTCTGGTCGTGGGCTCTGCTGGTGAATCTGACAGTAAAACATCCACTTCAGTCAGTGAGACGTCTGTCCATTTGTCTCTCAGGACATCCTGCAGTTTGTCTCTGACTCGTGACACGGCCGCTGTCACGTCCTCAAAGTAGCGCAGAGGACGGATCTGGATCCTGGATGTAGACGGGCTGAGTGCTGACAGTGAGGGGTAGCTGTGGAGAAACTGGTTGTGGTCCTCTGTGTTTGAGAGCTTCTTCAGTTCAGCGCCTTTCCTCTTCAGCTCTCTGATCTCCTGCTGCAGCTTCTCCTCCACCTCTTTGACTCCACTCACTTCAGTTTCCTGCTGGGATCTGACCTGCCGCTTCACCTCAGAGCTTCTTTTCTGCATGAGACGGATCAGCTCAGTGAACATCTTCTCACTGTCCTCCACTGCTTTATCAGCAGAGCGATTGATGTTCTGCACCTCCTGTTGAAGCAGCTTCACATCTTTCTTTCTGTCCTGGATTCTCTGCTGGATGTTGAGTCGACTCACCTTCAGCTCTTTCTGCTTCTCCGTCCGTTCTGCTGCAGCTGAGACCGTGTCGTGGCCTTTATGTTGGTCCACAGAGCAGAGATAACAGATAGACTGCCGATCGGTCCGGCAGAACATCTTCATCACCTCATCATGCTGAGAGCAGATGTTCTCCTGCAGCTTCTTGGAGGGCTCCACCAGCTTGTGTTTGGATAACGGAGCTACATCATAATAACGCTGGAGGTGTTGCTCACAGTAAGAGGACTTGAAGGCTTTCAGTTTTCTCCCAGTGCAGACATCACAGGCCACATCTCCAGCATAGCAGAGATCAGCAGGAGCAGCTGGGAGTCCGGTCTTCTTCATCTGATCCACTAAAACTGCTAACATGGTGTTTTTCAGCAGGACAGGCCTCGGAGTGAACGTCTGTCTGCACTCAGGGCAGCTGTAGATTCCCTTTCTATCCTCTTCATCCCAGTGTGTTTTAATACACTTCATACAGTAGCTGTGTCCACATGTAGTCGTCACCGGATCCTTCAGTAGATCCAGACAGATGGAACAAGAGAAAGTTTCCCGGTCCAGCTGAGCTCCTTTCTGCGCCATTTCAGCTCTCAGTCACAACGACTGTCTGAGGTTCACTTCCTCATAAGTGAAACCACTCTGAGCTCTGATCTGATCTGTGTGTGTGTGTGTGTGTGTGTGCAGTGAGTCAGCACCATGTTGGTAACACCCATTTTCTAACTAGTAGATGTGAAGGGGAGGGAACCAGGAAACAGGAGGACAGAGTGGAGCTGGCTGTTTGAGAGCAGGAGAAGAGGGAGGGGTTGCTGTAACAAATCATTAGAGGATGATGTCATTGTGTGTGATACCTATCCTGTGTGTTTCACTTTAAGGAAAGTGCTTTTCTGACTTATCAATATTATTTCAGACCAAATGTCATGCATGATTTCTTCAGGGGCAGACAGTGATACGGAGAGAGAGATCAGGATGGAAAGGACTCAAAACAGACCTTTTTCATGATAAAGAGAAAAAAAGTTGCAGATAACGATGATGAAGGTATCATCAAGGTAGTCACTCAAACTCACTACTGCCACACAACAATCAAGAATTATTAAATAAATTCTGTTTTATTACTTTATGTGTATTTCAATAGTCTTTGTTGTTGATGAGTGGACGTGTGGTTGTTGTTTTTATAAGCTTATGGACAGTTAAATATCTATCTATCAAATAGGAAGGAATACGCTAGTAGTCTATAGCTATATATATATTTATAGAAGTTTTAAATTTAAAAATTAACTGAACAGGATATGTCCACAATGTCAGGAAAAGCAGCAGGATTACTTTAAAATTGATCACATTTGAATAAGTTCAGTTTATGTTATTCTTGTATTGACGTTTTGAGCAACTGTTACAACTTTTCCCAGGAACTTTGCATATTGCTGAGGTTGCAGGACCATCATCTGCATTTCAGCATTCTGCAGGTCGCTAAATATCATATCAAAGTCATAATGGATAATCCTAAGCAACTAAATAAAAAACATTGTGTTTAAATATCTTCTTCATGCCCCACACCATCCCACCAACTGGGTATTTGTTCTCTTTTGCTTTAAGATTTCATAAAGCCTCTACAAATAATGTATCAATGATGATCAAGTCTAGACGAGTCAAACAGGAGAGCCAGATTTTGTTCACAGGATTGTTTTTGAATTCAGTAACACTGAATTCTACATTATTTATTACAATTGTCATGTTTTATGCATAGTCTAAAAATTAGGCCCGGGACTTTAACGCGTTAATTAAGATTAATTAATTACACAAAAATTAACTCGTTAAAAAAAATGACGCATTTTAATCGCACTTATTTTTTCATGGCGGAACGTTTCTCACTGGATGAGTTTCAGGAGGAGCGATTATACTGGAGCACCAACTAGCGTTGATGAGTTGAGACAACAACAAACCACAGTGAACATGAAGGAAGAAGCTGATGAGACCTTTGGTTGGCCCCGTGGATGATGGGACATTTAGTTACTAAAAACCAACGGATGGAAGCGTCCATAAGAGCATGGTTGTGTTGCTAGGCAACAAGGAATTCACATATCACCATAGCAGCACATCCAGCCTCAAGTATCACCTCAATGCTAAACATATAGCAGCTAGCGGCTAGTGTGCTAGCTAGCGTGGATTGTGTTTTACTTCAAAAACCAAAGTATTCTAGTTTACAGAAGGTCTACCTACCTATAGGCTACCTGGATTTATGAAATGTACTATATTTATAAATATGCTATTGCTACATTTAATGGCAAAAACTGCACTGGTCTGTTGGACTTGAACAAAAATAAACAATATTTTTGTTGCTTAAGCTTATGTATTCAGTCATTATTCAATGGTATACTAAAAATCCATGTGAAAAAAGTTACTTCTCACTGTTCTCAGGTCAAATATTTATATGCGATTAAAATGCGATTAATTTAGATGAATTAATTACAAAGCCTCTAATTAATTAGATTAATTTTTTTAATCGAGTCCTGGCCCTACTAAAAATGTATTTCTTGTTCTTTCCAAGACACATCGTGGTGTCCAGCAGATGGACCAGCTCAGCCTCTCCTGAGGGTTTATCTACAGACTGTACAGGGACAGAAAGAAGCCTCCAACAGTTCATGGTTGAAGCTCTCCTCATGGTGGAGTCCTCACTAAATCATGACTCTACCTGTTGCTTTGTATTTGTTGACCTCTTTGCCCATCAACACCAAAACATTCAGCTGTTATAATCCTGTTGGTTAATGATGAACACTAGGGTTGTCAAAAGTATCGATACTCAAAAAAGTATCGATACTAAAACGTTGTATCCGGATACGATACTCATTTTCAAAAGTATCGAGTATCTGAAACTTGTTATCATAGTTGCAGTTTCTTTTTGCACAACTGTTTTTTATTATAAATATTTAAACTGTGGTTCTGTTCATTTTTACATGTTGCATTTTTCTTATTAATAAAAATATTTCTGTTAAATTTTGGGGTCTTTGTTTTTATCCTGGTGGTATCGAAAATGGTATCGAGTATCAAATATTTTCCTGAGTATCGGTATCGAGTTGAACATTTTAGTATGGTGACATCCCTAATGTACACAAACTGTCTCTAACTGTTATATGTAATGTTAGAGTGGCAATAAAGTTGCTCATAACTAAACTCAACTGGTTGTTTCTGTCTCGTTAAGGTAACAAAGAGGCGTAGATACCTATGAAACACAGGCTTTGATCTTAAAATGTATAATATTACTACCAGGTTATCCACCAGTATAGTCTTCAGGAGCAGATCAACCCATTAAACACACTAAACATTGACTCAGTCACATACGCTTTATAAACACTGTTCTGTGCATTATTTGGGTAAATAAAATAGTTCTATATGTACCTCAGCCTACTGGTTATTATGTTTCAGACTGTGGGACATTTAAAGTGTAATTGTCTACAGTAAAACTCTGCAGAAATGCACCTGTCATTCATTTAGTCTTCACGCCAGACTCCATTCAAAAATGTTGCAATTTAACACGGAGGCGTTTGTTGACAGATTCTACATGTTTTATTAAGGCAACCTGCACGTTTCCTGGATAATAAGGAGACTTTCTTTCTTTTGACATATACGAATTACATAACAGCCTACAAGTCTTACATAAATCTAATAAAAGGCTTCTTAACTGCTCCGCCTTCACGTTTCCGCGGCCGGAACAGGCAGCAGCAGCCAGCAATAGGACACTAAATAAAAAATCTGGGTTTTGTCTTAAAACGAATGTAATCTGGTGAATAATTCAAAAGCCGAATTACAGTCTGGTTACTACATGTTCAGAAAATAACAGTTAATAAATAATGCAGTGTGTGTTTCAGACGGAGGAGCAGCATTTAATCTGAATTGATAGTTTTTCGAGCGGAGTTCGGCGCCACTTTTTTTCACGCCAAACTCCATTCAAATATTTCACAATTTAACACGGTGGCGTTTAATGACACAACATTCATGTTTGTAAACGAAATCAGCACGTTTTCTGATTTTTAAATGACTTTTTATTTGCTTTAATGTATCTTGGAAAGTTAACAATCTTTAAGCTTTTTTTAGCGGCTTAATGTTCATGTAACCAGTCAGAACGAGAGGCAGCAGAAGCGATAGGAAAATAAATACAAATCTGGGTTTTGTGTTTAAAAACATGTTTTCTGGTGAATGATTCATAAGCCGTATTAAAGTCTGGTTGCTCCTCAATAAGAAAATAACATTTAATAAATAATGCAGTGTGTGTTTCAGACGGAGGAGCAACATTAAATCTTAATTGATCGTTTTTAGAGCGGAGTTCGGCCGCCGCTGTCTTCACGCCAAACTCCATTCAAATATTTCACAATTTAACAAGGTAGCGTTTATTGACATAAATTCATGTTTGTAAACGAAATCATCACGTTTCTGATTTTTAAGAGACTTTTTATTTGCTTTCATGTTTACAGGAAAGTTAATAGTCTGTAGGGTTTTTTTTAGTTGCTCGATTTTAGCGTATCTGAGTCAGAACGGGAGGCAGCAGAAGCGATAGGAAACTAAATAAAAACTGCAAGTTTTGTGTTTAAAAACATGTTTTCTGGTGAATGATTCATAAGCCGAATTAAAGTCTGGTTGCTCCTGAATAAGAAAATAACATTTAATAAATAATGCAGTGTGTGTTCCAGACGGAGGAGCAACATTAATCTGAATTGATAGTTCTGTTAATGGAGTCTGGTACGTACTTTGGCGCTGCGCTGCTTCCAGGACTGAAACGCCTTGAACGCAGCGTCCACAGCCTGCTTGGCCTCCGCCGGGCCACAGTCCGACACCCGGGCTATCTCCTGTCCGGTGGCCGGGTCCAGCACCGGGAACACCGAGGCTGCGGAGACCCAGCGGCCGTCCACGTAGCCCTGCGTCCGCAGCAGCGGAGCGGACACATCCAGGCTGTAGAGGCGCTGCATGGCGGCGGGCAGGCCGGGGAAGAGCTGCCGGAGGAGGCGGAGAGTCCTCGGGACACACACAGGGGACATGCTGGGACACAGCCGGGACACACGGGGGGGCTTATATATATATATATGTATGTGTGTGTGTGTGTGTGTGTGTGTGTGTGTCTCACTGTGTTTCTCCTGCAGCTTTCTGTCGGTTTCAACCAGTCGTTAACCACGTGACAGCGCACAAACACAACCGGAGAGCCCTTCACGGTCCTCTTCTGCTCTGATGCGTTCAAGGTCCAACACAAAGAAAGAGATAAAGAGAAACCCGCTCATGCCTGGAGAAGAAAAAACACTGCATGAGCCTTTACATTTATTTATTATTCTTTTATATTTACTTATTCTAAAGATGTTTTAAGTCAAAATAATGAATGTTACGGAAGCCCTTAACAGCCATGCATTCATATATTCTCTCCCTCCGTTTTCTAGTGATAACGAGTTAATTTAATTTGTTGTTTAATTTGTAATTATCTCGGGAAAACAAAGTTTTGTTTTCTCTTTCTTGTCGTTTTCCCGAGATAACGAGATCATTTTCTCGAGGTCTCGAGAAAACAAATTAAATGAACTCGTTATCACGAGAAAACGGAGGGAAAAAATATATAAATGCATGGCCGTTTAGGGCTTCCGTAGAATGTTTATATCCTTTAAATTAACTGCACAATAAATAAATAGGAAGTAAATAAAACGTGGAATTAATACAAAGCTAAATTAATAAAAACAAACATAAATATCAATTTATGTCTCATTTAATTAATTAATTATTGCCAACATTTATTTTGGGTTAATTTATTGGCATATTTATTTTCTATCAAGTCTTTTATTTTTCATTAATTAATTGATTACATATTTAATTCAGGATATTTGTTGTATAAGTGCAGTTTAAACCCAACGTGGTTTAATAACACGGTTAATATTTAAACAGTTCAGTGAAACAGAGTTCACTGTGAATATTTCATAACTTTCTGTTTATCAGACAAACTGCAGTCAAAGTTTCATGATAGTAGAAGGTAGAAATGATGAAACAGTCAGTAATCAGTCAGTAATCAGCTGTTCTGTCTCCTCCACATTATTATTAGTTCAGTTTCGTTTTCCTCCTCCGAGTCTCTTTAAGTTTCGTTTCCCTTTTCCAGACGCTGCTGCGCCCCCTGCTGGACTCCTCCTTTATTCATCTGCTGCTGTTTATTAGTTACACATATTACAGATGTTGTTAAATAAATAAATAAAAACATAAATAGTTCCATATTTAGGCATAAACATAATAATAAAATCTCTATATATTTGAATCTGGGTAAAGTTAACTTTTAATTTAGATGTAATGTGTTTTATTTTTTTGTAAAATTGTTTGTTGTCATAAAGTGTCTATGTGCAAATATGGAAGTGAATTTTTTTTAAAATTATATATTTTACCAAATATTTTGTTACATCAGTCATTACTTTATTATTATTGTTATTATCATTATTATTGATACTATTTTTCACATATTTGTTTTGTGTTTTTAGCTGAATAATATTGATAATTATAGTAATTAATAATAAATAAAGAAAAATAAAGAAGTAAAAGTCAGAGCTAAAACAGTAAATCCTGTTTTTACATGAATGCATGAATAATCATAATAAAAAATATAAATAAAAAATAATGATTCTTATTATAATTATAATAAAAATAACAATAATATCAGAGTATTTCACTGGCTGCAGACTTTTTTTATTCTGCATTGATTAAAACTGAATATCCTTCCATACTTTGAGTGTATTTCTAAGTGTTTTATTAGTACTTTTACTTGAGTAAAGTATGTGAATACTCACAGTTAAAGGCTGATTTCTACAGACATGTTGACACATCACATCATATCTCCCATAAACACATAAAATCATAAACATAGAGTCCATCAGCGGTGTGGTGACAGCAGCTGATGTGATGTCAGGAAAGTGAAACTTAAGGAATGAGAGAGTCTCAGAGTATAAGAGGAGGAGGAGCAGGAGGAGCAGCTCAAACACACCGAGGAGGAGCAGCAGCAGGATGGGAGTCCAACGTCTGAGCATGCTGCTGGAGAACCAGAGGAGGGTCTACAGGGAGGTCCGCTTCAGGAGCAGCCGGCTGCTGGTGGACGGCTGCAACCTGCTCTACCTGCTCTACTTCAGCTCAGGTAAACACAGGACACACCTGGACACACCTGGACACACCTGGACACCTGGACACCTGCTCCATGGGACAGACAGGTTCTATTACTGAGACACTGGCAGAGTTCATGTGTTCATGTGAAACAACATGAGTGATATTTAACAGCGTTTAGTTCAGTTAAAACTAGTTTGATCCGCCCTGAGAGTCAGAAAGAGGAAGTCTGGTAACTTTGTTTACTGCAGGAAATACACACACACACACACACACACACACACACACACACACTGGGCTGCAGGGGTGAAAAAGAGATGATTTTATTATTATTGTTATAATAATGATTATTGTTGTTGTTGTTATTGTTGTTACTATTATGATTATTACTATAATTATTATAATTGTTATTATTATTATTACCATTAATATTATTGTTTTTATTAAAAATATTACTATTATTGCTATTGTTATTATTATTGTAACTTTTATTAATATTGGCATTATTATTATTATTATTATTATTATTACTACCATTATTGTTATTGTTAATAATGTTACTATTATTGCTATTATCACTGTTGTTATTACTATTATCATTAATAATAATATTACTATTGTTATTGCTATTATTGTTAATATTACTATTATTTATTATTGTAATTATTATTATTATTACCATTCTTATTATTGTTAATAATGTTACTATTATTATTATAATTATTATTGTTACTTTTATTAATATTACTATTATTATTATTGCCATTATTATTATTATTATTACTATTATTATACTTATTACCATTATTATTATTGTCAATAATGTTACTATTATTATTAATAATAATACTATTATTATTATTATCATTATTATTATTAATAATAATAATAATAATAATATTGCTGTTATTATTAATGATATTACTATTTATACTATTATTATTAAACTTACTGTTATTATTATTATTACTATTACTACTATTATTATATTTTTACTCTAATCTCCTGCTCAGACTGACTGCTTCATGTTTCTTGCCTGCTTGTTATTGGTGACATCACACTGCTGCACCTGACACACACACACACACACGCACACACACACACACACACGCACACACACACACGCATGCACACGCACACACACACACCTTAATTCCTGTCCAACCTGTCAGAGATAAAAACAGCTGAACCTTTTATTTGCAAATCAAATGGAGGTGAGCTGCAGCAACAAGAACAATATTTCCCTCTGAGTATAAAGTCCATGTTGACTTCTACTGAATGTATCTTAGTTATATTTATAACTGCTGTTAACACACTCTAACGATCATAAGGACGCAGATTTATGTCTTTTTTAACCCTTGAGGCTCCTCAGGGACCAAACGTACATTCAGCTAATTTTATGTTTTTGATTCTCTATATATCAGTCAGTTTAAAGGCTAATTGTATGAAACTTGGCCAGGGATTGTTTTTCATTATCATTTTAAAAAATCCAAAATTCCTCTTTTACAAGGTGTATAGAATATGAGATATACATAACAGTCACACTTTGACCCTTAGGGCCCGTTTTGGTCCCATTGACTCCCATCATGAACACATATTTTTAATACTCTGTGAGTACTCTGTGATCCTGACATAATATAATGCTTTTCCCATGAATACCTAATAAATATAAGCCTCTCCCTTCAAAATAAATGGACAACAGGTTTTAGGTGTGATGACCCCCTCAGACCACTGGGGGCAGCAGAGATAAACCACACACAGTTTCAATGGTTCTCTTATCTTGCAAAATGCAGCCAATGAAAAAGCTGAACACCATAAAAATGTTCTTGGTGTGTTGGGATTGATATAAAGTAGTTATCAATTATTGATCTAGTCCAGGCTGTAATAACCTCACCACAAATGTTCCACTTTGCACCTTATTTTTTGAAAATATTGCATATTTTGTGTTTTTGCCCTTGAGAAAATCAGGGGTTCTTATGACAAAAATGGCATTAAAACAAAGAAAAACAAAAAAAATGTATATCTGTTTTAGGTCTGAAGTTGCTTAAAGTTTTGATGCGGTGAAAGTGAAAAAAATATTTATATATCACATTTTTATGACCGTTTTGGGACCTCAAGGTGTAAAGTGTGAGGTGATTTTAAAGAAGCCTCGAGGGTTAAAGTATGTGGTAACAGCTGTAACACGGACAGAAGTGGAGGCTGTTGTATAAATAATAATATATTAATAAAATATAATAGATAGAGACTGTTTACACAGAGCCGAGAGGAGAGGACAGGAAGCTGGAAATATCAAAATACTTTAATATATGGAGAAAACTTTGAAAAGTGTTTATAAATAAATTCTGTTTTATTCACATTTGACAAAATAATTGATCAGAGAAAATTAACTTGTTTTTTTTTCTGATTTCTTTTTCTTCAACTTTGTTTCACCATGTATACAGATACAAAGGAATATGAATTGGTCTTCTCCATGCAGGCAACACGAAATAAGACAGAAAGATATAATAACCCTAAACCGCCGGTCAGAGGGGAGAAGATTAACCCTCTGGAGTCCATCTATTTATTGAAAATACACGTTTTATTTACAGTAATAACTTTATTTATATCTGATATGTAGACACGCTGAGGAAGCCAGTTAAAGTGCAATCATAGGAGCTTTCACAGTGTGACATTTATGTTTCTAGACCATTTTTAAAATGTGAATTTTCTTTCTACAATGAAAACTATTACTGTTTTAAATTTACATGCAAATAGACTGTTTTGTAGTTTTATTATTTCTTATTTTTTTCTGCTGTTTTTGTGTGTATTATGGTATAAAAAACCCAGAGGCAAACCAGACCGTGAGGGAGGATGTACTGTAATTGTAATTTATTGATTTCAAAACAGGGACAGCGCACAATAAGAGACAAACAAGAGAATATGCATTGTGCTAGCAGGTTCTAGCAGATTGCTATTTTCCACCTGTAGTCCCTGGGCAGGAACAATGGAACAATATGATGGAACAATACATAGAAAATGAGTATAGAAAAACAAAATGACTAAGTAAAATTACAGAACAAGGCAATGTTAGCACACTCTCAATGACCGCTCTGTAGAATTGTACCATGATGGAGGGACTGACCTGTAGTTGTTGAGATATTTCACTCAAAACTACAATCTTCACCAAAAAGTTCACCAAAGTTAGTTGGATTGATCCTCTGGGGAACATGAATGTTTTCACACAGTAATATCTGTTGAGATGTTTCAGCCTTCGTGCTCCAACACAGCGTCTGGTCTTGGCGGTCAATTAACTCAGGTTCAGATCAGCTTCAGCAGGTTCGTCTGTTAATATCTTGTGTTTGTTTGTTTGTTGGGTCAGGTCTGGACCAGAATCACGGCGGGGAGTATGCTGCGTTCGAGGCCTTGATCGAGAAGTTTGTCCAGGCCCTCAGAGACTGCGGCATCAAGCCGTACGTGGTGCTGGACGGCGGCACCGACCCCACGGACAAGAAGTCTGAAACCCTGATGTCCAGAGCCAAAGACCGGATCCTGAAAGCCCACCGCGCGGCGGAGAGCGGCGATCGGGCGAACGTCCTGCCTCAGCTGGTCAAGCTGGTGTTCAGGCAGACGCTGATCCGGCTGAAGGTCCCATTGGCTCAGTGCTACGGAGAGGCCGACCGCGAGATCGCCGCCCTGGCCCGGGAGTGGGAGTGCCCCGTGCTCTCCAAAGACAGCGACTTCTTCATCTTTGACCTTCCGGCGGGGCTGCTGCCGATCGACCACTTCCAGTGGGAGGCGGTGGAGCGGAGCGGCTCGCAGAGCTCCATCCCCTGCAGGAGCTACAACACCTCCTCCTTCTGCATCCACTTCAACATCAAACCCCAGCTGCTGCCCGCCTTCGCCGCCTTGGCCGGGAACGACTACGTGAAGCTGCCGATCAACTGGGATCAGTTCGCTCCGGAGGGCAATGAGAGAACGAGACACCTGGAGGGGCTGCTGCGCTGGCTGAGGGGCTTCCAGACGCCTCACCAGGCCTTCGAGGCGGCGCTGGGGCTGATGGGAGATCTGAGCGGGACCAGAAGGGACGAGGCCATGAAGGGTTTGAATCTGGGGATGGAGGAGTACCAGCTCCCTCCCAGCACCCTGAAGAAGTTCTTCATCCATGGGACGCCACCTCCGTTCCCAGAAGAGGTAATAAAATCCTTCAATCTTTAAGTTAATTAAGTTTCTGAAGGCCCAGTCTGTCAGACCTCGCATTGCTCTGTTTTATTGAGTGTGCTTTTTCGAGCACACTATATGTTATCCACCGGGCTTAATCCTAGATTTATTCTTCCGTTTCCGTTTTTTTCCGGTCAACTACTCCTCCCAGAGTTTTGGTCTCACATACACTAAAAAGGTATCAAATCAACATGCCAAAAAATCCCCCCAATGTAACCCTATGGAGAGGCTAGAGTGGATGACATCATCGCTAGAGTGGAGAGGGAGAGAAAAATTTGTCAAAAAATTAATTTGGAAACTACGTTCGAGGTCGCAGATACCACTCTACAAATCGTCCTTCTCCCGCACATTGATGTGGTAAAGCTGTCAGAGTTCTAGTTTGGGCGTAGGACCACAGATGATCCACCAACACCACCCACAGCCTCATAGACCTCCATGGGAAAAAATGAGGGAACATTTCTGGGGGAAAGCAGAGCTACCAGTTCTTCTGATCACTCTAAAAAAACAATTTCTTCATTTCTCTTAACAAAATACATGTAGACGTTGAGGAAGAACTGAGGATGCTCAAAATGAAGTCGGTTCAATGATAGGAGCTACGGTTTGGACAAAAATGCTTTCTGTTGGAGGGGAACTTTCAGCTGTTTTTCTGTCTCAGTGGTGTCAAATGGAACAGGAGCAGTTGATTGCTCTGCTCTGATTGGTGGACGCCACCTGGCCCTGGTTGCTTGGATACCAAAGCCTGCCCCTTAGATTAGGACCAGATCCGACTACCCTGAAACAAATCAGTAATCTCAAATGTAGTGGAGAGTTGTTATAAAAAGCACTGATCTCCGTCTGTGCAGTTAGCAGGTCGTGTCCCGGACTGGACCCGGCTGCCGTTGACCCAGGCCCGGCTAAATTCAAACATCCTGGACGTGCTGCTGCTGCTGCGGATGCCCCTCGGCTGCCCCGTGGAGCTCCACACCATGCCCAGCGCTCACCGGACCTCCAGGCCGCTCCGCCGGCTGATGTACGGGCTGCTGCTCGGCGAAGGGCAGAAGGTGGAGGAGAAGGACCGAGACGGCCTCCAGCTCAAATTCGTACCGGTCCAGTCTGCCGTCACGGCGACCTCGGAGAGGCTGGAACTCGACTCGCTGGATAAGGTGAGGCTTAACCCTCTGGAGTCCATCTATTTATTGAAAATACACGTTTTATTTACAGTAATAACTTTATTTATATATGAAATGTAGACAAGCTGAGAAAGCCACAGTGTGACATTTTTGTTGCTAGACCATTTTTAAATTGTGAATTTTCTTTCTACAATGAAAACTACTATTGTTTTTAATTTACATGCAAATACTGTTTTGTAGTTTTATTACTTATTATTTTTTCTGCTGTTTTTGTGTGTATAAATGGTTAAAAAATGGTGTCTTTTGGGTTCCTGGCAGCTTTATACTTTGTAAATAAAATAAAATGAAAAATCAGACTGAGAGCCAAGTTTGTGTGGAGAAAAAGGAGCCATGCATGTGATGTAAGGACAGACTGAAAGATGCTGAACAGAGACAGAAATTAATGCAGAGGAAGTTGACAAATTTGAACCAACATCTCCGCTTTCATTTATCATTTATTTAACCTACTCAAAGCCTCTGTGAAACCAAAACACATAATCGCTGTTTGAGAACAGAAAACTATAAAGAGCGACAAAGTCCGTAAAGGAATGAGGTCATGGTGGATGGATAACAGCGTCTCCCTGTGTTTGGTCTTCAGGCGGAGCCCTCTCTGCGGCTGCAGGTCTTGCTGGAGGCTCTGGGGGTGACGGAGGCGTCTCTGAGGAGATTGGAGCCTCCGCTGCGCCTCCCGGTGGCCGTCACCTGCTACTGGCTGCGGACGGCTCAGCCTCCACCGGACGAAGTGCTGCTGAAGGCGCTGCTGCTGGGCCTGTGCACCGGAGACCCGCTGAGACACCGAGCAGGTCAGACACACGACTTCACTGAGTGCAATGAATGATAATTTGTTGATTTATGAAATTAGTGATTAACAGTCCGACCTGTGGATGACGTGTTCTGTGTTGCAGATCTGCAGATTCGTAACCAAATGTCAAGTTATAAAGAACGGACGGACGCTGACGTCAGTCACGCCATCAACCAGTGGCAGTCCTGCCTGAGGACCTGCTTCCACCTGAACCAGCTGCTGGGCTTCCCCTTACCTGAGCCCCCGGCCTCCAGGTGAGTCCATCAGACTGGAGATAAGGTGTTACACAGGGAGGTGGAGCAAGAGTCTGAGAGTCAGTTACAGCTGTCAATCATAATGTCACAGCCCGTCTAATAGAACTGATTAAAAAAAGAATAATAACTGATTAAAAACAAACATTAGCGTGATAAGAGACCTGAAATGACAGAAACATTTATTAGACCTCTACTTTGAGTGGGCGGGGGCAGGGGGCGGGGCTTATAACTTGTTCTGCAGCCACCAGGGGGCGGGGCTTATAACCTGCAGCCTCCACCAGGGGGTGGGGTTTATTATTGCAGCCCTCCACCAGGGGGCGGGGCTTATAAACTCAACTGGGGCGGCTGTGGCTCAGTTGGTAGAGCGGTCTTCTGATCGGAGGGTTGGTGGTTCGATCCCTGACCATGACAGCCTACATGTCGAAGTATCCTTGAGCAAGATACTGAACCCCAAATTGCTCCTGATACTGCGTTCATCGGTGTGTGAATGAATTCCCAATGGTGGCACCGTTTAGGGTAGCCTCTGCCACCAGGATGAATGTGTGTGTGAACGGGTGAATGAGTCAGTCTGTAGTGTAAAGAGCTTTGAGTGGTCGCAAAGACTAGAAAAGCACTTTATAAGTGCAGGTCCATTTACCATTTACCATCCCTGATGTTGTCCAGGTTGTACGAGGGGACGCTGGTGCACCAGCTGGACCGCAGGATGAAGTCGGGACGGAAAACGATGCTCTTTCCCAAGAACGATCGCAGCAGCGTGAACCGCTACAACCTGATGCAGAACATCGTCCACAGGCACCACGCCCGGGAGGCGCCGGCGCCCTCAGAGGAGCAGGGATCGACGCCGGCGGTGCAGCAGAAACAGGAACAGCGGCGGGCGCCTCTGGACGACGTGACGGTCAACCTGCAGCAGCTGTTCCTGCTCGAGGACGAGGAGGCGGAGACCGAGGCTCTCAGCGTGGTCCGAGCCCAGGAGGAGCTGAGGCTGGACGAGCTGCTGTCGCTGAAAACTCGATTCAAAGCCAAAGAGAGAAAGAACCGCTGCAAGAACCCAGAACTGGCCCGCAAGGAGGAGCGCCGAGGCTGGGACCTTCTCTGATCCCAGACAAGACAGAAAATCATCAGCGAAGATTTCAACTTCACCAGCTCCTTTTATAATTATATATAATTATAATAATAATAATAATAATAATAGGGAAAAAAAATATTTTCGTGCCAATATTTTATCAACATACAGGCACCAAGTACCAACATTTATCATAGAATTTACTGATGTTTTATTTAAAAAAAATGTAAAAATCACTCACTCCACTCGATGAAATAGTGCTGGATGTAGATATTTGATTTAATTTATTTTTAATACATTTTAAAGTAATTTTCCCTTAAATTCCCTCGCTGCTGAGTCTTCACTTCTTCATTGTTCTTGTTTTGTCTGAACAAATCTTATTAATATTATTAATAATTCATCTTATTTGTATTTAAAGTAAAATTAAAAAAGAAGAGAATTCAATGTCTGCATATATTATGTCACAAAATTGTTTCACGTCAACTTTGTCTTGAGGAGAATATTTTAACAACTTTTAAATGTTTTAATCTTTTGTAAAAGTTTTATATTCTTCTTCAACTTTGTGAATGTATTTTTGTTTTCTGATAATCATGAATATTTTTTAACTGAGGAAAATGTGTCAGATTCTTTATGTATTTGTAAACATGTATCAGTTTATTTCTCACATTTATTTGGGAGAGAAAGAAGGAATACAAATAAGGAAATGTATTAAAAAAGTATTTTTGTTTCATGATGTAAATGTATATTTTTAATGTGTGAATAAATGTGAATAAATAAAAAATTGAGCTTCTTTAAAAGATGTATTAACATTTTAATATACATTGTATTCTCATTATTTTTTTATTTTATTTATAAAACATTATTTTATTATTTTGTTTTTCAGAGGAAATTATGGAAAAGCTACAAAAATCAGACTCAGGTTGGAGTAAAAACAATTTTATTTTATTTTATTGTTATTTCATCTCATTCAGAAATAAAATCTCACGTTTCATTTTTAAAGCTTTTGTTACAAATCAAAACATGGAAAAAAAGTTTTCTTTTATATTTATTCATATTAAATTCATATTATGAATATTTTTATTTTTTATTATTTTTTATACACACGACAGATTTTCTTCCTTTCTAGTGTTTTTTTGTTGTTGATGAACCTTTTCGATAAAAAACTAAAATAATCTAAAAATCAAACTTTTTGAAAACGAGAAATCAACTACATTTCCCAAAATGCACCATGTTCTTTAGATTATTTAAAGGGGGGAATAATTCCTGATGAATGAAGACGATAATTAAAAATGGAAAATAAAACTTGAGATTAACCCTTGTGCGTCACTTTGAAAAAAGTTATTTAATTTAAATTAAATGAGTTAAATATTTTAACATCGCTTTTAACCCTGAACAAAAACAAAAAAATATATATTTGTCATTAAAAAATAACAAAAAAGAATCTTGGAGAGAATTAAATGACCATGTAAAATAAATTTGCACTATTCCTGCTACAACATGAAGACAAAACAACACCCCTAGAATGTCAGACATTGAAGCAATGTACCAAGTACGAGTACATGAAGAGCATCTGGACTTCCTTAGATTCCTATGGTGGCCACAAGGGGGTGTTACTAAACCACTGGAAGTTTATCAGATGAATGTTCATCTCTTTGGTGCCACATCATCTCCTAGCATTGCTAACTTTGCCCTGCAGCAAACAGTAAAGGACAACTCGGACAAATTCAGCATGGATGAACTTGATACAATTAAGCAAAGCTTTTATGTGGATGATTGTCTCAAGTCAGTGCCTTCCATCAAGCAGGCAGTCAAGCCTACTACGGGCCTCAGAGAAGCATGCACCCAAGGAGGCTTTACTCTCACCAAATGGGTAAGTAACAGCCTTGAAGTACTCGCAACTGTTCCTGAAAGTCACAGAGCCAAACTAGTAAAACAACTTGACCTGGACAGAGAGAAACCACCTCTTGAAAGAGTATTAGGCATCCAATGGAACATCCACAGAGACAGCTTTACCTTCACTGTGGCTGTCAAAAGCCACAAGAGTTCCCACAAGACGAGCGATCCTCTCCACAGTTAGTTCCATTTTTGACCCGTTGGGCTTCTTTTCTCCATTCATCCCTAAAGCCAAACAGATCCTGCAGAAGCTTTGTATCCAACAGTGTGGATGGGATGAAATTATCCCAGAGGAAATGTCAAAGCTCTGGCAAAGATGGATCACAGAGCTCGATCAGCTAAGCAGGTTTGAAGTGAAAAGATCCATGAAGCCTCCAAGTTTTGGAGCTGTCAGGACTGCTGGGCTGCATCACTTCTCTGATGCGAGTTAGTCAGGATATGGAACTGTAAGCTATCTCAAGTTCACAAACTTTGAGGGAGATGCTCACGTTACCTTTGTTCTGGGGAAATCCAGAGTAACTCCGCTGAAACAAATCACCATTCCAAGCCTTGAGCTTGCAGCAGCAACACTAGCTGTGAAAGTGGATAGGATGCTACAAAGTGAACTACAGATTAAACTGGAGAATTCAACCTTCTGGACGGACAGTACAGCAGTACTGAAATACATTCACAATCAAACAAAACGATTCCATACTTGCGTTGCTAATAGGATTGCAGTGATCCACAACTTATCTCAAGGAAATCAATGGAGGCATGTATGTTCCAGCAACAATCCAGCAGACGATGCCTCACATGGATTGAATATAGAACCATTCTTGATTTCCATCAGATGGTTAAACGGCCCTGACTTCCTGTCAAGAGAGGAAGATGAATGGCCTGAAGCACCAGAGGATCTAAGCCAAATACAGTGGATATTTAATCCGCCACATGGAGCCCACTTTGGATGAGAGTGGGAAAGGTTGATCAGGCTTGTCAAAAAAGTACTCTCTTCTGTTGTGAAACAACAAACAATGGATGACGAAACACTACAGACAGCTCTATGTGAGGTTGAATGCATTCTCAATGATAGACCAATCACAACTGTTTCAGCGGACCCCAATGATCTAGAGCCCCTAACACCAAACCACCTGCTGCAGTTGAACTCTAAACCCCTCCTGCCGCCTGGACTCTTTTGTAAAGATGACCTCTACTCCAGAAGACCTGCTCTGGCAAAGGTGGACGAAGGAGTATCTGGCACTCATGCAGCAGAGGCAGAAGTGGGTCAAGATGAGAAGGAACTTGGAAGTCAACGATGTAGTAATCATAGTAGATGATACTGCACCCAGGAACTCATGGCCCTGAGGCAGGGTGGTGAAGACCTTGCCAGGAGTTAAAGGTCTTGTCCGGAGTGTTTTAGTTCAAACTAAGACAGGCATCCGGCAAAGACCCATCGATAAACTCTGTTTACTGTTGGAAGCTGAAAAGTGAGCTCAAAAGACAATGCCAATGCCAACAATATGCACACAACCACATACACAACAACCCTTTCATCTATCTATACATTGCCAGCACCACATTTACATTTTTTGGGCTTTCCTACTCACTGGACTGTATATGGCAGATATGCCACTATGGACTTTGGGGGTGGGGGATTCATATGTGGCTTATGAAATGGAATGATGTATTCATCATCATCATGTAGGTCATGGGTCTCAAACTGGCGGCCCGCGGGCCAATTGCGGCCCTTGTGACGATATTTTGTGGCCCCTACCTTGATATGAAAGTTTAATGTGAGTTTTATATGAATGGCACTTTACTGTGTTGTGTGTGGAAGGCCCCTTTAATTACTTTTTTGGTAATTTTGTGTCTTTTTCAATAATTTTGTGTCTTTTTTTTGGTCATTTTGTTTCTTTTTTTAAGTAATTTAGTTTTTCTGTCATTTTGTTTCTCTTTTGGTCATTTTGTGTCTTTTTTAATTAATTTTGTGTCTTTTTTGGGTCATTTTTTGTATTTTTTTTGTGTGAATGTATGTAAACTTGTTTTAAGTTAATTATGGTATTGTTATTTATAAAATAAATTATTATTATAACAAAATATGGAGCCAACCTAGTTTAAAAGTTCTAAAGGAATTTAAAGACATGACAGAGGAGCAGCTGATCTGATGTCAGGAATGTGAAACTAAAGGAATGAGAGAGAGTCAGAGTATAAAGAGGAGGAGGAGGAGGAGCAGCTCCTCAGCTCAAACACACCGAGGATGGGAGTCCAACGTCTGAACATGCTGCTGAAGAACCACCAGGAGATCCACCAGGAGGTCCGGTTCAGGAGCAGCCGGCTGGTGGTGGATGGCTGCAACCTGCTCTACCAGCTCTACTTCAGCTCAGGTAAACTAAAGCTACAAGACACCACTGATCACTGTTACAAAGTTTAATGAAATACTAGCAGAGTTCTGTGTGTTAGGATATATACTGAAAAAAATCTGACTTTGATTTGACAACTTGTACATCAGTTGAAAACTTGTTTGAGCCGCTCAGATCTGTGAGTGTCAGGAAAGAGGAAGTCTGACAACTTTGTTTACTGCAGAGACAAAAAAACACTGCAGGGGTGAAAAGTTACAGAGAGAAAAATAGATGATTTTATTATTACTGTTATAATTATTATTTTTGTTGTTACTATTATTATTATTATTATCATTATTAAAATATATTTTTTACCCTAATCTCCTGCTCAGACTGACTCCTTCATGTTTCTTGCCTGCTTGTTATTGGTGCAGAGTTTGGTGACATCACACTGATGCACCAGAGACACACACCTAAATACCTGTCCAACCTGTCAGAGATCAAAACACACCTGAGCCTTTCATTTGGAAAACAAATGTAATTGTGGCGCAGCAACAGCAACAAGGAAAATACTTTCCCTCTGAGTAAGAAATAAAGTACATGTTGACTTCTACTCAAGTACAGCTCCACTCAATGTATCTTAGTTACATTCACCACTGCTGTTTACACACTATAACCATCATAAGGAAGCAGATTTATGTCTTTATTAATGTATTTTGTAACAGCTGTAATACAGACAGAAGTGGAGGCTGTTGTTTAAATAAGGGGCAGAGGCAGGACTGATGAAACTGGAAATCGGCCAAACTTTGGAGGCTCTGCTTAAAATAACTGCAATTCATGGCGACAGTTGTTGCGATATTTACAATTCTACAATGTCATTTAGCAGACGCTTTTATCCAAAGTGACGTACAAATGAGAGTAATACAACACAACACAAGCAAGGATGAAGTCAAGAAACAAAGCAAGAGTAAAACTACAATCTTCACCAAAAAGTTCACCAAAGTATGTTGGATTGATCCTCTGGGGAACATGAATGTTTCCACACAGTAATATCTGTTGAGATATTTCAGCATTCGTCCTCCAACACGGCGTCTGTTCTTGGCGGTCCATGAGTTCAGGTTCAGATCAGCTTCAGCAGGTTCGTCTGTTAATATCTTGTGTTTGTTTGTTTGTTGGGACAGGTCTGGACCAGAATCATGGCGGGGAGTATGCTGCATTCGAGGCCTTGATCGAGAAGTTTGTCCAGGCCCTCAGAGACTGTGATATCAAGCCGTACGTGGTGCTGGACGGCGGCACCGACCCCACGGACAAGAAGTCTGAAACCCTGATGTCCAGAGCCAAAAACCGGCTCCGGAAAGCCAACCGGGCGGCGGAGGACGGCGCACGGGAGAACGTCCTGCCTCAGCTGGCCAAGCTGGTGTTCAGGCAGACGCTGATCTGGCTGAAGGTCCCGTTGGCTCAGTGCTATGGAGAAACCGACCGCGAGATCGCCGCCCTGGCCCGGGAGTGGGAGTGCCCCGTGCTCTCCCAAGACAGCGACTTCTTCATCTTTGACCTTCCGGCAGGGCTGCTGCCGATCGACCACTTCCAGTGGAAGGCGGTGGAGCGGAGCGGCTCGCAGAGCTCCATCCCCTGCAAGAGCTACAACACCTCCTCCTTCTGCATCCACTTCAACATCAAACCCCAGCTGCTGCCCGCCTTCGCCGCCTTGGCCGGGAACGACTACGTGAAGCTGCCGATCAACTGGGCTCAGTTCGCTCCAGAGGGCAATAAGACAACGAGACACCTGGAGGGGCTGCTGCGCTGGCTGAGGGGCTTCCAGACGCCTCACCAGGCCTTCGAGGCGGCGCTGGGGCTGATGGGAGATCTGAGCGAGACCAGAAGGGACAAGGCCATGAAGGATTTATATCTGGGGATGGAGGAGTACCAGCTCCCTCCTAGCACCCTGAAGAAGTTCTTCATCCATGGGACGCCACCTCCGTTCCCAGAAGAGGTAATAAAATCCTTCAATCTTTAAGTTAAATTAAGTTCCTGAAGGCCCAGTCTGTCAGACCTCGCATTGCTGTTTTATTGAGTGTGCTTGAACGAGCACACTATATGTTATCCACCGGGCTTAATCCTAGATTTGATTCTATCGTTTCTTCCGTGTTTTTTTCTGGTCGACTACTCCTCCCAGAGTTTTGGTCGCACAAACACTAAAAAGGTATCAGGTCGACCGGCTCGGCCATGACAAGTGTGCTATGACTTTTCTAAGGGTTTCGGCAAACAGTTTTCAAATTATTCGGCAAAAACCCCCCCTAATGTTACCCTATGGAGAAGCTAGAGTGGATGACATCATCGAGTGCAGAGGGGGAGAAAAATTTGTCAATATGGCTCGAGGCCGCAGATACCACTCTACAGAAATAATTTATACTGCCTCTTCACCGGTCACCATCCATCTCCAGCGTTTGCCTCTTCACAGCCCCGGACATGGCACTTCGCTACTCATCCTTGCAGCTCCGTCAGCTCATTCCCCAAATTCCTCCTTCAACTGAACTCATCACCACTTTAAAAAACTCTCGACTTCTCCTCCGTCCCCGCTACATTCATCGAGGGTCCCGCCGCAAGTTTATTTACAGTTCCACCGCAGAAAACTTCATCCCAGCGCTCTGGTCTGACCGCAGCTCACCCACCGGCTCCCGCACCTGCTCACTGCGTCATCACAACAGCTCACGTCATCAGAATGCGTCCAGAGTGAACACCTTCAGCCTCCGTCAAATTCCTACTTCCGTCCCATCAATTTCAAAACAAAAGCACCTAAAAATCGCCCTCTTCAACACAAGATCACTCAACAATAAAAGTCTTATCCTCAATGAATTCATCATCGACCAACAAATTGACCTTCTGTGCCTCAATGAAACATGGCAAAAACCCCTGGATTATTTCTCACTAAATCAAACCACCCCCACTGGATATTCCTACCTGGACAACCCACGTCCTGAGGGCAGAGGAGGGGGCATTGCTGCCATCTACAAACAAGACCTCCAACCTCGCCCTCTCTCCATCCCTGCTGCTCCATCATTTGAACACCTGGCTTTTAAACTACCCGGCCCTAAACCTCTCATCATTGCAGTCATCTACCGTCCACCCAAACCCAACCCATCATTTCTATCAGAACTCTCTGAATTCATCACCGCACTCTCCTCAATCTCACCATCTGTTTTACTCCTCGGCGACTTCAACCTCCACATTGACTCCCCGGACTGCAAAAATGCCATGGACTTTCTGGACCTAATCAACTGCCTCAGCTTCACACAACACATCAACTTTCCCACCCACAACCGTGGCCACATCTTAGACCTGGTTTGCTCCACTGGCCTCCACATCCACAATATCTCCAGCACCGACCTCTCCATATCCGACCACCTGGCCATCACACTTGTCGCTGACACTCCCGCCCTCCAACCCAAACAGGACCGCAAAATCACTTTTCGCAACCTTAAATCCATCTGCCCAGTCTCTCTCTCCACTTGCATAGCAAACACACTTTCCAGTCTCACCTTCCCTGCAAATCCAACCCCCATGGACCTCGTCAACATCTACAACAACACACTGTCTTCATGCCTAAACAATCTGGCCCCCCTGAAAACCAAAACCGTCACTTTTACTCACTCGGCTCCCTGGTTCACCCCGGAACTTCACAAACTCAAAAAACAACTGCGACAATTAGAACGACTTCACAGGAAAACCGGTCTCACAGTACATGCCCTCACATACAAAGAGCACACAAACCTCTACAAATCAGCACTAAACAAAGCCCGTTCTGTCTACTACTCTGGCATCATTCACTCTGGATCCTCCAACCCACGCACTCTGTTTTCCACCATAAATAAACTCCTCAAGCCCCACGACAACACTTCATCCTCATTCACCCCGGAGAAATGCAACAACCTCATTTCATTTTTCAACTCCAAAATAGAGAACATCCACAACCAGCTTGCAACCTCCTCTGCCTCCACCCCGGTCCCTGAACCCACACCTCCTTCATCCTCAGACCACCGGCTCTCTACCTTCTCACCAATAACCACAGCAGACCTCTCTAAAATACTCTCCACCATGAAATCATCCACCTCCCCCCGGACCCCATGCCCTCTGAACTCGTCAAAGCCTGTTTCACCTCTGTCGCCCCACTAATCACTGACATCATCAACTCCTCTCTTACCTCTGGCACTGTCCCCCCACCTCTCAAGCTTGCTGCTATCACGCCTCTCCTTAAAAAACCTGGTCTTGACTCCGACGACCCCAGCAATTTCAGACCCATCTCCAACCTCACATTCATCTCAAAACTACTGGAAAGAGCCATCGCAATTCAACTCAAGACCTACCTCCTCTCCAATAACCTATACGAAACATTCCAATCTGGCTTTCGAACCCACCACAGCACTGAAACAGCTCTAATCAAAGTCACAAACGACCTCCTACTCTCATCTGATTCCGGCTCTCTCACCATTCTTCTCCTCCTGGACCTCAGTGCTGCCGTCAACCACTCCATCCTCCTCAGCCGCCTGACATCCATAGGCATCACCGACTCCGCCCTCTCCTGGTTCAACTCATACCTGTCTGAAAGATTTCACTACATCGCAATAAACAATCACACATCCCACACCACCCCTGTCTCACACGGAGTCCCCCAAGGCTCAGTGCTTGGCCCCATCCTCTTCATCCTCTACATGCTCCCACTTGGTCACATCATCCGCCGCCATGGACTCCACTTTCACTGCTATGCCGACGACACTCAACTCTACATCACCACCAAAACCATCACTCCAACTGTTCTCTCCACCCTCACCAACTGCCTCACCGACATAAAAACCTGGATGGACCACAACTTCCTCAAACTCAACAGCAGTAAAACTGAAATCATAATCTTCGGCCCAAAATCCACCCTCCCCACCTCCGAGAACTTCACACTCTGTATCGATGGTCACTCTGTCACTCCCTCCCCCCTGGTCAGAAACCTTGGCATCTACATGGACCCCGCACTCTCCTTCAAGTCACACATAAACAACGTCACCAAAACATCCTTCTTCCACCTCCGCAACATAGCACGCCTTCGATCCACTCTCTCCTTCTCAGCCGCTGAAACACTCATTCATGCCTTCATCACCTCCAGACTCGACTACTGCAATAGCATCCTGTATGGCCTCCCCTCCACTGTCCTTCAAAAACTGCAATATATACAAAACTCCGCTGCCCGACTGCTCACCCACACCCCCTCCAGAGAACATATCACGCCCATCCTCCGTCAACTTCACTGGCTTCCCGTAAAACAACGCATTCATTTCAAGATCCTCCTCACCACCTACAAAGCCCTAAACAACCTTGCCCCTTCATACCTGACAGATCTCCTCCATCGCCCCATTCACCCCCACCGAACACGCTCCACTAACGCCAACACCCTCACCATCATCACCAGGACCAAATACCGCACCATAGGGGACAGAGCTTTTGCCATTGCCGCCCCTACCCTCTGGAACTCCATCCCCCTGGCCATCCGAAACTCCAACTCACTGCCGTCTTTCAAAAGTCAACTAAAAACCCACCTCTTCAACATCACTTACAACACCTGATAAATCATTTTCCACCCTCTGTCTTCTTATCTCTTTCCTATCCACTGTATTGTTGTTTTTGAATATTTGTATGTATGTATGTATGTATGTATGTACTGTATGTATTGTACATTTGTTCACTCTGTGTTTTTTGTAAAGCGTCTTTGTGTATTTTGAAAAGCGCTATATAAAACTGATGCATTATTATTATTATTATTATTATACATAGAAACTTAGGAAAATTGGTCTTCTCCCTCACATTGGTGTGGTACACACAGATGATCCACGAATACCACCCACAGCCTCATAGACCTCCATTGTAAAAAGGAGGGAACATTTCTGGTGGAAAGCAGAGCTACCAGTTTCTTCTGATTGCTCTAAAAAAACAATTTCTTCATTTTTCTTCACCAAACACATATGTAGACATTCAGGAAGAACTGAGGATGCTCAAAGTGAAGTCAGTTCACTGATAGGAGTTACGGTTTGGACAAAAATGCTTTCTGTTCGAGGGGAATTTTCACCTGTTTCCACCTCTCTCAGTGGCATCAACTTCCACAGCAGTTGATTGCTCTGCTCTGATTGGTGGCTGCCACCTGGCCCTGGTTGCTTGGCTACCGCCCCCCACCTCATGTGGCTCTTTAGGCCGTCTACAGTGGCTCCCTGTGGCTGTGACAAAACAATAATAGTATATTAACAGTTATTTATGTTTTCCCTATAAACGGTATTGAAACATCTACAGTCCGACACCTCACCATCTACATTTTGCCAACTTCCAGTTTAGTTTTAAGTTTCTCTAGCTAGACTAGCTTTTAATTCCATATCTCCTTAGATATTTCTTGGGTGTTCAGCTTCCCCTTTGCACTTGGCTCCTCGCTGCATTCTGACAAAATCATATTCATAAAAACTAATAAATTACTTATTAGTAATGTTGGTCGGCTAACTTAGACTTAGTAGGCTGTTACACTTTCATTGTGAGGTTTGTGGCTCCGTTCCAACATTATTTATCTTTTTTTGTGAAACAATGACTCTTTTGCGGCTGTGGCTAAGTTCGTAGAGCAGTCACCCACTGATCGGAAGGTTGGTGGTTCGATCCCTGACCATGGCAGCCTACATGACAAAGTATCCTTGGGCTTAACCCCAAATGGCTCCTGATGCTGCGTTCATCGGTGTATGAATGAATTCCCAATGGTGGCAGGTGGCACCAGTTTGCCCTGGTAGCCTAGGCCACCAGTATGAATGTGTGTGTGAACGGGTGACGTAGTGTGTAGTAGCAATAGCAATAAAGTGCAGTCCATTTACCATTTAGTGGAGAGTGTTATAAAAAGCACTGATCTCCGTCTGTCCCATCCTCCTGCAGTTAGCGGGTCGTGTCCCGGACTGGACCCGGCTGCCACTGACCCAGGCCTGGCTGAATTCGAACATCCTGTACGTGCTGCTGCTGCGGAGGATGTCCTTCAGCTGCGCCGTGGAGCTCCACACCACGCCCAGCGCTCACCGGACCTCCAGGCCACTCCGCCGGCTGATGTACGGGCTGCTGCTTGGCGAAGGAAAGGAGGTCTCGGAGAACGACAGAGACGGCTTCCAGTTTAAAATCGTCCCGGTCCAGTCTGCCGTCACGGCGACCTCGGAGAAGCTGGAACTGGACTCGCTGGATAAGGTGAGGCTTTAAACAGAGCTGCTTTCAATCATATTTAACCTTCCCCAAGCCCCCATGAAACCAAAACACATAATTGCTGTTTGAGAACAGAAAATTGGTCTATAAAGAGCGACAAAGTCCGTTTAGGAACCAAGGTCATGGTGGATGGATAACAGCGTCTCCCTGTGTTTGGTCTGCAGGCGGAGCCCTCTCTGCGGCTGCAGGTCTTGCAGGAGGCTCTGGGGGTGACGGAGGCGTCTCTGAGGGACCTGCCGCCTTGGCTGCGCCTCCCGGTGGCCGTCACCTGCTACTGGCTGCGGACGGCTCAGCCTCCACCGGACGAGGTGCTGCTGAAGGCGCTGCTGCTGGGCCTGTGCACCGGAGACCCGCTGAGACACCGAGCAGGTCAGACACACAGAGACTTCACTGAGTGAACCAGCATGATGAACTTAACGCTGCAACTAATGATAATTTGTTTTATTTATATATATAAAAGGCAGGGAATAGAGATTAACTTGCAGTCCGACCTGTGGATGACATGTTCTGTGTTGCAGATCTGCAGATTTTTAACATAACTTTATCCAAAAGTTATAAAGAGCCGACGGATGCGGTTGTTGGTCACGCCATCAACCAGTGGCAGTCCTGCCTGAGGACCAGTATCGACCTGAACCAGCTGCTGGGCTTCCCTTTCCTTGAGCCCCCGGTCTCCAGGTGAGTCCATCAGACTGGAGATAAAGATGGACACTGCGTCTCCACTTGCTCCTGCTGTTCAGCATCGAGGTCTAAATATCCAGATTCAGGTGTTACACAGAACTGAACACATAACAGCACAGCCGCTTATTGAAAACCACCGGCATGCTAACCGTACACAAACTGATCAGAAAAATGAACGCTTGAACAAACACCAAAGTGATAAGAACGACCTGAAAGGACAAAAATATTATTAGACCTCTACTTTGAGTTTTTAGTTTCATGTCCAATCCCCTAACATGGAGGGGGCGGGGCTTATACCCTGTACTGCAGCCCTCCATCAGGGAGTGGGTTTCATAACAATAAAAAATAAAATGAAAAGTGGACTCTCAGGTGGCGTCCTGACTGATGTCTGACTGTCTCGTCTCTGATGTTGTCCAGGTTGTACGAGGGGACGCTGGTGCACCAGCTGGACCGCAGGACGAGGTCGAGACGGAAAACGAGGCTCTTTCCCATTTACGATCGCTGCAGCGTGAACCGCTACAACCTGATGCAGGACATCGTCCACCAGCTCCACGCCCGGGAGGCGCCGGCGCCCTCAGAGGAGCAGGGAGCGACGGCGGCGGCGGCAGCGGTGCAGCAGGAACAGGAACAGTGCCAGGCGCCTCTGGACGACGTGACGGTCAACCTGCAGCAGCTGTTTCTGCAGGACGATGACGAGGACGAGGACGTAAAAAATTAAATAAAACCACTCACTCCACTCGATGAAATGGTGCTGGGTTTAGATATTTAACTATATTTATTTTAAATACATTTTAAAGTAATTTTCCTTTAAAGTCCCTCGCTGCTGAGTCTTCACTTCTTCACTGTTCTTGTTTTGTCTGAACAAATCTTATTAATAATTAATCTTATTATTTCTATTTAAAGTAAAATAAAAAAAAAGGAGAGAATTCAATGTCTGCAAATATTATGTCACAAAATTGTTTCACTTCAACTTTTTTCAGTTTCGTCACCTGTGTGGTCTTTCTTGTTTGTTTTTGTTGAGAAACGCAATAAACAAAGTTGGGGGAGGAGAATATTTTAACAACTTTTAAATGTTTTAATCTTTTGTAAAACTTTTAAATTCTCCTTAAACTTTTTGAATGTATTTTTGTTTTCTGATAATCATGAATTTTGTTTAACTGTGAGGAAAATGTGTCAGATTCTTTATGTATTTGTAAATATGTATCAGTTTATTTCTCACATTTATTAAAGAGAGAAAGAAGGAATACAAATAAGGAAATGTATTAAAAAAGTATTTGTTTTATGATGTAAATTTATATTTTTAATGTGTGAATAAATGTTAAACTGTCGGTGAATAAAAACAAAGTGAGCTTCTTTAAAAGATTTATTGAAATTTTAATATACATTTAATTCTCATTCTCATTATTTTATTTATAAAACATTATTTTAATATTTCGTTTTTTCTGAGGAAATTATGGAAACGCTACAAAAATCTGACTCAGACAGGTTGGAGTAAAAACAATGTTATTTTATTTCTTTTTTTGTCATTTCATCTCATTCAGAAATAAAATCTCACGTTTCGTTTTTAAAGCTTTTGTTACAAATCAAAACGTGGAAAAAACTTTTATTTTATATGTATTCATATTAAATTCATATTAAATATGCACAATATTATTATTATTTTGTATCATACATTTTTTTTACACACAACAGATTTTCTTCCTTTCTAGTGTTCTCTTGTTGTTGATGAACCGTTTCGACAAAAAACTAAAATAATCTAAAAATTGAACTTTTTGAAAACGAGAAATCAACTACATTTCCCCAAATGCACCATGTTCTTTAGACCATTTAAAGGGGAAATAAGTCCTGATAGCTTCTGAAGACAAGAATTAAAAATGGAAAATAAAACTTGAGGTTAACCCTTGTGCCTCACTTTGAAAAAAGTTATTTAATTTAAATTAAATGAGTTAAATATTTTAACATCGCTTTTAACCCTGAACAAAAACAAAAAAATATATATTTGTCATTAAAAAATAACAAAAAAGAATCTTGGAGAGAATTAAATGACCATGTAAAATAAATTTGCACTATTCCTGCTACAACATGAAGACAAAACAACACCCCTAGAATGGCAGACATTGAAGCAATGTACAAAGTACGAGTACATGAAGAGCACCTGGACTTCCTTAGATTCCTATGGTGGCCACAAGGGGGTGTTACTAAACCACTGGAAGTTTATCAGATGAATGTTCATGTCTTTGGTGCCACATCATCTCCTAGCATTGCTAACTTTGCCCTGCAGCAAACAGTAAAGGACAACTCGGACAAATTCAGCATGGATGAACTTGATACAATTAAGCAAAGCTTTTATGTGGATGATTGTCTCAAGTCAGTGCCTTCCATCAAGCAGGCAGTCAAGCCTACTACGGGCCTCAGAGAAGCATGCACCCAAGGAGGCTTTACTCTCACCAAATGGGTAAGTAACAGCCTTGAAGTACTCCCAACTGTTCCTGAGAGTCACAGAGCCAAACTAGTGAAACAACTTGACCTGGACAGAGAGAAACCACCTCTTGAAAGAGTATTAGGCATCCAATGGAACATCCACAGAGACAGCTTTACCTTCACTGTGGCTGTCAAAAGCCACAAGAGTTCCCACAAGACCAGCGATCCTCTGCACAGTTAGTTCCATTTTTGACCCGTTGGGCTTCTTTTCTTCATTCATCTCTAAAGCCAACAGTGTGGATGGGATGAAATTATCCCAGAGGAAATGTCAAAGCTCTGGCAAGGATGGATCACAGAGCTCGATCAGCTAAGCAGGTTTGAAGTGAAAAGATCCATGAAGCCTCCAAGTTTTGGAGCTGTCAGGACTGCTGGGCTGCATCACTTCTCTGAGGCGAGTGAGTCAGGATATGGAACTGTAAGCTAGTGAGTAAGACTGAAAGAACTCAGAGCGGCCAAGCGCACAGGGGCATCAGGCTCCTGTGTAGAAGATTCTTGACTGGGTCCCCTCACTTGGGCACTGCGCCATTCACAAACCCAGGGCTGGCTCTATGCATAGGCGACATAAGTGGTCACCTAGAGCGCCATCTGCTGGAGGGGCGCCGCCAGTCACCCTCGAGGGAGAACAAAACTGAAAAAAATTATAATTTTCGATGCCCATTGTTGCCCTCCCTTCTTAATATTAATAAATATTAACAAAATAAAGAAACAGATAAACAATGACATTTTGTCACTTGTGGTGCTGAGTCACATGACGTGTGGTCATTGCCTTGCCCCCCTTTAGACGGTCAGATAGGCCCAAACAGGAGTTCCCCCCTCCATGAAACAGCAAGCGGAGCTGTTCAACACCAATGGATCTCGCCTAGGGCACCAAATAGGCTAGAGCCGGCCCTGCACAAACCTCTGATAACACTTGTACACATTTTAACATGTCTAATGTCTATAAAATGTTGATAAATGGCAGGAATGGTAAGTGAAGAGACATTTTTTAGAAATTGTCAGTACTTTTTAGGAGCAGTTAAATTCTCTATTCAAACACAGAAGTGAAAGACCTTGACTTTTTCAAGAGATACAGAGGAAGCCACAAGATAACACATGCCTTGGCTCACATGCATGCCCCCGCACTACCCAGTAACCTCTGTAAGATGTAGATGTAAGAAACGGCTTTTCACTGGACATCCAATTATATAGCTAAGTAACTATACAAGAAAGTCCCACTTCATTAAATATGGTAAAGGATAATGTGTGAATACACAGATTGTAAGCCTTTTAATTTTCAAAAATCATAAACTTTATGAGTTAGAAAATGACCTGTGAGTATTTTCCAAGGGGGAGTTTAGTTTGAAAATGAAGGATTTTTCTGTGATCCACTTAACAATAGGAGTCTTCACTGGAATGTATATGGCAGATATGCCACTTTGGACACTTGCAGATGGACTTTGGAGGGGGGGATTCATATGTGGCTTATGAAATGGATTGATTTATTCATCATCATCAAATGTAGGTTGACACGATGATGGAAAGATGTGAGTTTAAATTCAAGCTCACATATTTTGGTATGTTTCATAGATATTTCTGTTTTCTGGCTCCATTTGAGTATTTTTCCTGTAATTGTTTTTGCTATGGCATCTACAATTAGGTGCCAGTATGTTGGAACCATATTGAACAGTTAAATATCATTTAAAAAATATGTAAACTTGTTTTAAGTTAATTATGGTATTTTTATCTATAAAATAAATTATTATTACAACAAAATATGGAGCAAACCTAGTTTAAAACTTCTAAAGGAATTTAAGGACATGATCGAGAAGCAGCTAATCTCATGTCAGGAAATTGAAACTTAAAGATGAGAGAGTCTCTGAGTATAAAGAGGAGGAGCAGCTCCTCAGCTCAAACACACCGAGGATGGGAGTCCAACGTCTGAACATGCTGCTGGAGAACCACCAGAGGATCTACCGGGAGGTCCGGTTCAGGAGCAGCCGGCTGGTGGTGGACGGCTACAACCTGCTCTACCAGCTCTACTTCAACTCAGGTAAACTAAAGCTACAAGACACCACTGATCACTGTTACAAAGTTTAATGAAATACTAGCAGAGTTCTGTGTGGCAGGAAATACACTGAAAATAATATGACTTTGATCTGACAACTGGCAGATCAGTTGAAACTTGTTTGATCTTGTGTCAGGAAACAGGAAGTCTGACAACTTTCTTTACCGCAGATATATATATATATATATATATATATATATATATATATATATATATATATAAAAAACACTGCAGGTGTGAAATGCTACAGAGAGAAAAATAAATTATTTTATTATTGTTGTTGTTACTATTATTATTAATACTATTATTGTCATTATTAATATTATTATTATTGTAACTATTATTGCTGTTATTATTATTGCTATTATTATTATTATTTTTATTATCATTATTAAAATATATATTTTTACCCTTATCTCCTGCTCAGACTGACTCCTTCATGTTTCTTGCCTGCTTGTTATTGGTTTTGGTGAGTTTGGTGATATCACACTGCACCAGAGAGACACACCTAAATACCTGTCCAACCTGTCAGGGATCAAACACAGCTGAGCCTTTCATTTGGAAAACAAATGTAATTGAGGTGCAGCAACAGTAACAAGAACAATATTTCTCTGTGAGTAAGAAGTAAAGTACATGTTGACTTCTACTCAAATACAGTTCTACTAAATGTTTCTTAGTTACATTCACCACTGCTGTTAACACACTTTAACAATCATAAATAAGCAGATTTATGTCTTTATTAATGTATGTGGTAACATCTGTAACACAGACAGAAGTGGAGGCTGCAGACATGGAGTTAAAAACCCGGCAACAAACAGGTGTTCTGGGATTCGGAGGTATTGAAGTTAAAACCGCATTTAATAAAACTGTTTTATGATCAGACACACAGATATCCATTTTCGGCGCTGAGACCACTGAATAAAATCAAATCAAGTGTGTGCCCCTTCTGGTGAATAGGGACATGAACTGCCTGAGTGAGGTTAAAAGATTCCAAGGTGTCCATAAAATAATTTACCAGGGTATGAGTGGGACAACAGACATGGATTTTAAAATCACCTAAAACCACAATGTTACCGAATTTTGACATAAAATGAGAAAGTAATTCAGAGAATTCCTGAATAAAAACATTGTTTGGTCTGGGTGGTCAGTAGATGACCAAAAATAACACAGGGTCCCTAGAGGTAACAAAAAAACCAATATGTTCAAATGACGTAAAATCACAAAATAAAATGGGAGAGCATTTAAAATAATTTTTGTAAATGACAGCAACCCCCCCTCCCCTGCCTGACAGCCGGGGTCTATGTGGATGGGTAAAATTAGGGGGGGGGGGGGGGGGCAATAGCTCCTGGTAGGGTCTCCCGAGGAAAAGTGGTCCCAGGGGAGGGGCCAGACTAAGAGCGATTCAAAGACCCCTATGAAGCAGATTCAAGAACAGTACTGGCAAACTGGGGCCCCCTCCTGGAGCCACACCCGGGAGGGGAGCACGCCGGCGAGCGTCTGGTGGCTGAGACTTTGTCCATAGGGCCCGGCCAGGCTCAGCCCGAAAAAGCCACATGGATCCGCCGACCTGTGGGCCCACCCCGCAGAGTAGGGCATAGGGGTCGAGTGCACTGTGAGCCGGGCAGCAGGCAAAGGCGAGGACCTGGGCGTGCTGACCCCTGGCTTCAGCGGTTCTGGGGACGTTGAACGTCACCTTGCTGGCGAGAGCATAAGCTTGTGTGGGAGGTGGAGCGTTACCAACTAGAAATAGTTGGGCTCACCTCCACACATAGCCTGGGCTCTGGAACCAAACTCCTGGAGAGAGGCTGGACCCTCTCCTTTTCCGGGTGAGAGGCGCAGGGCAGATGTGGGGATACTCACAAACCCCTGGCTGAGCGCCGCTAGCGCGACTGGAATACCCTGCTTAGCCTGCTGCAGAAATAAAAATAGACTTTCTCCAGCTGTTTGAAAGTTTTAAAAGGTTGCTAAAATCCCTTTTGGTCAGCTCGGACTGCTGACGAGCAGTGTTATTTGATCCAACGTGTACAATCAAGCGCAGCAGCCCCGGGAGTTTGTCAATAATAACTGGGACCGTAGCTCCTGGAAAGCAGTGGATGAGTGGATGCATTAAAAAAGCGGATGTTCCTTGTTATGGAGTCCCCAACTATTACTGTGGTTTGGAGTCGAGCAGGACACAGGCCGTGAGCAAGAGGAGGACTCCCACATGTCTGTGTCCTGGACAGCCGTACTGAGCGATGCGATCTGTTTGCACTGTCGGTGTAGAAAAGCGCTATATAAATGTATTATTATTATTATTCAGGTTCAGATCAGCTTCAGCAGGTTCCTCTGTTAATAATGTGGCGTTTATTTGTTTGTTGGGTCAGGTCTGGACCAGAATCACGGCGGGGAGTACGCTGCATTCGACGTCTTGATCGAGAAGTTTGTGAAGGCCCTCAGAGACTGCAGCATCAAGCCGTACGTGGTGCTGGACGGTGGCAACGACCACACAGACAAGAAGTCTGAAACACGGATGTCCAGAGCCAAAGAGCGGTTCCTGAATGCCCACTTGGCGGCGGAGGACGGCGCGCGGAAGAACATCCTGCCTCAGCTGCTCAGGCTGGTGTTCAGACAGACACTGATCCGGCTGAAGGTCCCGTTGGCTCAGTGCTACGGAGAAGCCGACCGCGAGATTGCCGCCCTGGCCCGGGAGTGGGAGTGCCCCGTGCTCTCCAAAGACAGCGACTTCTTCATCTTTGAGCTCCCGGCGGGGCTGCTGCCAATCGACCACTTCCAGTGGGAGGCGGTGGAGCGGAGCGGCTCGCAGAGCTCCATCCCCTGCAGGAGCTACAACACCTCCTCTTTCTGCATCTACTTCCAGATCCGGCCCCAGCTGCTGCCCGCCTTCGCCGCCTTGGCTGGGAACGACTATGTGAAGCTGCCGATCAACTGGGCTCAGTTGGCTCCGGAGGGCAATGAGAGAACGAGACACCTGGAGGGGCTGCTGCGCTGGCTGAGGGGCTTCCAGACGCCTCACCAGGCCTTCGAGGCAGTGCTGGGGCTTATGGGAGATCTGAGCGAGAGCAGAAAGGACATGGTCATGAAGGGTTTGAATCTGGGGACGGAGGAGTACCAGCTCCCTCCCAGCACCCTGAAAAAGTTCTTCATCCATGGGACGCCACCTCCGTTCCCAGAAGAGGTAATAAAATCCTTCAATCTTTAGGTTAACTTTTTTGGACACATTTCTCTTTCTGAAGGCCCAGTCTGTCAGACCTCGCATTGCTCTGTTTTATTGTGCGCTTGAAAGAGCACACTATATGCTATCCACCGGGCTTAATCCTAGATTTTACTCTTCCGTGTTTTTTTCCCCGGTTGACTACTCCTCCCAGAGTTTCCAAATTGACCGGCTCAGCCATGACAAGTGTGCTCTGACTTTTCTAAGGGTTTCAGCAAACAGTTTTCAAATTATTCGGAAAAAACACACTCATCATCGCTAGAGTGCAGAGTGTGAGAAAAATATGTCAAAAAATACATTTGAAAACTGCGCTCAAGGCCGCCGATACCACTCTACCTATACCTACCAATAATTTATACATAGAAACGCAGGAAAATTGGTCTTCTCCCTCACATTGGTGTGGTACACACAGATGATCCACCAACACCACCCACAGCCTCATAGACCGCCATGGTAAAAAGGAGGGAACATTTCTGGTGGAAAGCAGAGCTACCAGTTTCCTCTGATCGCTCTAAAAATACTATTTCTTCATTTTTCTTCACCAAACACAATCTTCCCAATGGTGGCAGGTGGCACCAGTTTGCCCTGGTAGCCTCGGCCACCAGTATGAATGTGTGTGTGAATGGGCGAATGAGCGCAGCCTGTAGTGTAAATATATATAAGTGCAGTCCATTTACCATTTAATGGAGAGTGTCTGTCCCGTCCTCCTGCAGTTAGCGGGTCGTGTCCCAGACTGGACCCGGCTGCCATTGACCCAGGCCTGGCTAAATTCGAACATCCTGGACGTGCTGCTGCTGCGGAAGATGCCCCTTGGCTGCCCCGTGGAGCTCTACACCATGCCCAGCGCTCACCGGACCTCCAGGCCACTCCGCCGGCTGATGTACGGGCTGCAGCTTGGCGAAGGGAAGGAGGTCTCGGAAAACGACAGAGACGGCCTCCAGCTTAAAATCATCCCGGTCCAGTCTGCCGTCACGGCGACCTCGGAGAAGCTGAAACTGGACTCGCTGGATAAGGTGAGGCTTTAAACAGAGCTGCTTTCAATCATATTTAACCTTCTCCAAGCCCCCATGAAACCAAAACACATAATTGCTGTTTGAGAACAGAAAACTGGTCTATAAAGAGCGACAAAGTCCGTTTAGGAACCAAGGTCATGGTGGAAGGATAACAGCGTCTCCCTGTGTTTGGTCTGCAGGCGGAGCCCTCTCTGCGGCTGCAGGTCTTGCAGGAGGCTCTGGGGGTGACGGAGGCGTCTCTGAGGGACCTGCCGCCTTGGCTGCGCCTCCCGGTGGCCGTCACCTGCTACTGGCTGCGGACGGCTCAGCCTCCACCGGACGAGGTGCTGCTGAAGGCGCTGCTGCTGGGCCTGTGCACCGGAGACCCGCTGAGACACCGAGCAGGTCAGACACACTTGTGAGTGAACCAGCATGATGAACTTAACGCTGCAACTAATGATAATTTGTTTTATCTGTGTTGCAGATCTGCAGATTTTTAACATAACTTTATCCAAAAGTTATAAAGAGCGGACGGATGCGGTTGTTGGTCACGCCATCAACCAGTGGCAGTCCTGCCTGAGGACCAGTATCGACCTGAACCAGCTGCTGGGCTTCCCCTTCCCTGAGCCCCCGGTCTCCAGGTGAGTCCATCAGACTGGAGATAAAGATGGACACTGCGTCTCCACTTGCTCCTGCTGTTCAGCATCGAGGTCTAAATATCCAGATTCAGGTGTTACACAGAACTGAACACACAACAGCACAGCCACTTATTGAAAACCACCGGCATGCTAACCGTACACAAACTGATCAGAAAAATTAACGCTTGGACAAACATCAGAGTGATAAGGACGACCTGAAAGGACAGAAACATTATTAGACCTCTACTTTGAGTTTTTAGTTTCATGTCCCATTCCCTAACATGGAGGGGGCAGGGCTTATATCCTGTACTGCAGCCCTCCACCAGGGGGTGGGGCTCATAACCTAAACTGCAGACCTCGGCTAGCGGGTGGGGCTTATATACTTTTCTCTCCTCTCCCTCCCCTTACCTTGCCTGCCTCGCTCCTCTCGTCTCGTCTGGTCTACTATCTGTCCACTGCACCCCAAAACTAAAAACAAACACGGATTTGATCAACTGGTCTCTCAGCACAATTGACACCATCTTCTGGAGGAGAAGCCTGTGTTCAGGGGAGCCCACCTGTCTTGACGGGACGTTTGCAGCTGGCTACGCGATGGACGCGTGGGAGAGGTGGCGTGTCGTGTGCCTGGTGGCTCTTTCCGTGGAGGATATTAAAGTTCTCTACCTATTCGGAACCTTGATTACAGGTCTTTTTCTGATTGGATTAGGCATTGCTCTGGTTTATCGAGATATACAGAAAACGGTGACAGCTGTCCAAAGCCCCATAAGGCTGGGCAGAGCTGTCGGCATTCAGACTGTGGTCACAACCTACAATATGGATGAAATCTTGGAGAGATTGATGGCCCTGGAAAAGCGATTGGATCGATCCGGAGACCAGTATGGACAAGACGGGTAGCCATGGAAATTGCATGCTGCCACTCGCCTAAGCCCAAATTCCAATCTTATCAGGCCCCCCCTCAACAGCTCTGGCTTGTAACCTGCAGCCTCCACCAGGGGAGGGAGCGGGTTTCATAACAAAATAAACAATAAAATGAAATGGTGACTCTCAGGTCTCTGGTGGCGTCCTGACTGATTTCTGACCGTCTCGTTTCTGATGTTGTCCAGGTTGTATGAGGGGACGCTTGTGCACCAGCTGGACCGCAGGATGAGGTTGAGACGGAAAACGAGGCTCTTTCCCATTTACGATCGCAGAAGCTTGTACCGATACAACCTGATGCAGAACATCGTCCACCAGCTCCACAGCCGGGAGGCGTCGGCGCCCTCAGAGGAGCAGGGAGCGACGGCGGCGGTGCAGCAGAAACAGGAACAGGAACAGTGGCTGGCACCTCTGGATGACGAGACGTTCAGCCTGCAGCAGCTGTTCCAGCTGGACGAGGAGGCGGAGACCGAGGCTCGCAGCGTGGTCCGGGCCCAGGAGGAGGTGCAGCTGGACGAGCTGCTGTCGCTGAAAACTCGGTTCACAGCCAAAGAGAGAAAGAACCACTGCAGGAACCCAGAACTGGCCCGCAAGGAGGAGCGCCGAGGCTGGGACCTGCTCTGATCCCAGACGAACCAGAAAATCATCAGCAAAGATTTCAACTTCACCAGCTCACGAATTATAATTCTCCTGTTTTCAGCAATGAGGGGGAAAAATATTTTCATGCCAATATTTTATCGATATACAGGCACAAAGTACAAACATTTTAGTGCGGCGCTGCTGCTGACCCTGTGTTTCACCTGGTCTGGCATGTCTATTTTATCTGTGTTTTTGTTTGTTTTTTAATGAATGGATGTGGATATACGTTAGAAAGGGTTAGGCTAACGTTAGAAAAGGTTAGGCTAACATTAGCTAACTTTAGCCTAACATTAGCTAACTTTAGCCTAACATTAGAAAGGGTTAGGCTAAAGTTAAAGATAACTTTAACATCTAACATCTAAACATCTCTAGCAGAGTGACAATGTGTTGCCTCAAATACGTTGTTGACTGACCTTAGAACAGATGTAGACATCCTTGTTAATTTTATCACGTTTACTTGGTGTTGTGGTCTACCGCATAACTTTATCCAGAGCAGACACTTATCTGGGTTGAGATGAGTCCAGGCGGCAACCTCCGGGTCTTGACAGGGAGGCAAACCAGGAAGTGCCTTAAGCTGCATTCTACCAAAGACTCCAGCAGGGAGCGCTAAGTTTGGCTGCAACAAAAATCTGTCCATTCATTTCAGTGGAAAATTTGAAAACTTATCACTTGATTTATTAGCTCAGACATGTTTTTTAGGACAACACTATGGTCTCTCCTCACTAGTGAAAAACCTTCTTCAAGACAATCTGATGTTAATAGTGTAAATAATGGCCCCATTTAGAAGAAAATAGAAGATAAAGAATGGTATGATTTGGGGCGGGGCTACCTTTGATTGACAGGTCACTAACAAGGCGAGTCGTCATCATGAGAGAAGCAGAACAATGCGTATCCACGGCAACGAGTCAATAAAGTTAGATATAACGTTATATAGATATAAAAAAAAGGACGTTTACTGATTTGGTCTCATAACTTTGACCCTTTCACTGTATTTTCACTTAATATCAGTTTATTTAAACGTTTTGTTCATTAAATGTCTTGTTCAGTGTTTGGTTGGACTAATAGACACTCCAAGGAGTCGCTGCTCAGTTTTCTGAGGTCAGTAACCAACATTTAAACTAGCATCAGCTAATGCTCCAGTTAATGCTAACATAAGTGAGTCAGGTTGAAGTGTAGAGAGGCTGGAGTCAGTGATCAGATCCCTCTCCTCCTCCACACTCCACATATGGTCTGATCCCCGTATCGGAAACAAGATGGAGACGAGTGGAAATATGAACTCGATGCCTCAAACGTCAACAAACCAACGGGTGACGTCACGGTGACTCCGTCCATTATTTATATTCAGTCTATGGATGTGGCTTGGGAAAGGGTAGTAAATCCCCCTGTTTTTACCGGTGGCCTCTCAGGATACCTAGTGTCGGAGTTGCATGTATCCCATGCACACCTTTGACCATTTTAAACCTAAAATGTCAAGAAAAAACATATAAATACGAATGAAAACTGACTAACTCCAATGCATTTCAATGGGCGTGGAAGCAGAGAATGTCCAAGTGTATTGTGTTAGCTATGGGCACTGTGATTGGCTCATCGCGTTTGGGGGCGGGGCTTAGCCATAGGTCAATTAAAAGGAGTTTTGACTAAGCTATTTCAGCTCCTGCTTGGGACTTGGGTACAGTACCTAAAATGAAAAAGAAAACACCTAACATTGTGTCCATTCCTAAAAAGCCAGGTGCTTCAGAATTAAAAGGTTGTAGGCCCATTACACTCACCTCTATTTTAGGCAAGTGCATGGAGAGAGTTTTAAGTAGACATATGATTCCTCTATATCGAACAGCCTGGACCATCTACAGTTCACATATAAAAGTAAGAGGGGCACAGATAATGTGACTGTAACTTTGTTCAACACAACATAGCAAAGCATTTACAAGTCCCCACACACTACGCCAGAATTATTTTATTGACTTTACATCCGCTTTTAATATTATGCAAATCCATATCCTGTTGCAACCTTTACTAACAGAAGAGCCATTGTTGGCCAAAATAAGAGAAATGGAGCCGCAAACCTTATTTTGAACCTTAGAATGAAGATAAAACAGGCTATGATGTCTAAATAAGCCTACCAACATTAGTAATAGGTCATGATGAGCATTCAAGTGCAAATCAGAGGGTGAAAAACCGAAGAAATATCTCAGGAGATGTGGAATCGAAAGCTGGCCTAGCAAGGGAAAGTCAAAACCAGACTTGAAATTGGCAAAATTTAGAGGTTACGGCGCTGGCCTGTAGACTTTTATAAGCTATGAAGCACATTGTAGTTGACTAAAATGTTTTTAAAACATTTTACTGCCTAATATCATCTACACAGTTTTACAATTGAAGAATACAAATTACCATGGGCCAACACCAATGATAAATTCCACTTCAGGTGGCTTGAAGAGCCTCATGTGGCTCCGGAGCCGCAGGTTGTGTGTGTGTGTGTGTGTGTGTGTGTGTGTGTGTGTGTGTAACTGTAATCACATAAAGTTACCTGTGTGTGTCTGTAGTTTTTTTACATGAGAGATTTTCTTCCTTTCTAGTATTTTGTTGTTGTTAATGAGCCTTTTGGACAAAAAACTAAATAAAATCTTTTTGCAAACGAGAAATCAACTACATTTCCCAGAATGCACCACGTCTTCTTTAGATTGTTTAAAGGGGGAAATAAGTCCTGATTAATAAAGACGAGAAATAAAAATGGAAAATAAAACTTGAGGATAACCCTTGTGCCTCACTTAGAAAAAAAGTGATTTAAGGTCAATTAAATTAGTTAAATTTTAACATTTCTTTTGACCCTTAAAACGAAAATAAAATAAATATATTTGTCATTAAAAAAATACAAAAAGTTAAAATTTCAGTTTGTTTGGATTTTGGATACACAATCTTGCCAAAATATGTACTATATGCATTAACACAGCCAACATTATTTAAAAGTAATTTTAAAAAAAGCCAAAAATGTTTGGATTTTGGATCAATTTTTACAATTTCTGCTTTTTACTCTTCCTGTAAGTCGCTTTGGATAAAAGCGTCTGCTAAATGACTAAATGTAAATGTTGTAAAAGTTTATGAGAAAGTTAAATCATCAGCTCTCAACATGTATACTGGAGGCTAGGCATTAGTTCATGTGATTCAGATTCAGATGTTTTTTAGTTCAAGAATAAAAAACATCTGAATCTGAATCACATCCACTAATACAGTAGTTCTCAACCTTTTTGAGTCGCGACCCCCAATTTAACATCTATGTTGTCCACGACCCCCGCTCACTGAACACAATCTCACACGCACAGTTCAGATCACCCAAAAAAGAAACAAAATGACCAGAAAAGGAAACAAAATGACCAAAAAAAGACACAAAATGACCAAAAGAGACACAAAATGACCAAAAAAAGACAAATTGACCAAAAAAGACGCAAAATGACCCCAAAAAGGAAACAAAATGACCAAAAAAAGACACAAAATGACCAAAAAAAGGAAACAAAATTACTAAAAAAGACACAAATTGACCACAAAATGATAAAAAAAAGACACAAAATGACCAAAAAAACACATTAAATGACCAAAAAGACTAAAACACATGAACACTTTAACACAGTGGAGACAGAGCTGACTTCCAAAATCATTTGGTGACCCCCAGAAATCATCTCGCGACCCCATTTGGGGTCCCGACCCCAAGGTTGAGAACAGCTGCACTAATACATAGCCTCCTGTATACATCTAGACATCTAGATAAACATCTTGCAGTGAGACTGGACATATCAGTTAGGAAAGCTGCTCTGTGATTGGCTGGACACGCAACCGTTCATAGTTCTGTGATTTCCCTGATGTTCAGAAGCCCGTCAGTCATTGTCGTTCCCATGACAACGGGTTGTTTGGAGGTGGGCGGGAACCGGGGATGTCCCGAGAGCCGAGCTAACGGTTGGTCCGTTCATAACAATGACATGATTTGGTTAGCTTGTTGTGGTGTTAGCTACGGCCCACAGTAGCCTGGTTGATCACTAATAAACCAGCTGATGGTAGTTAATGTACTGAGGAACGGCACAATATATGTAAATATACCAACAATCAGCTGCTATGCTAATTTCACCTGCCGGTTGGCGTTATGGAGGCGTCGGGCTCCTTCTCTTGGATATCTAGAGAAGCTTCATCTTCATCTTCATCTTCATCTGGCTGTTTGTTTTTTTCTGCTGAAGCTTCAGTGTCTCCTGAAGCGTCTGTGGGTTCAGTGGCAGCTTCAGAAAACACTGAAAAAGTTTCATCTCGTTGTAATCCACGCGCTGATTTTCTCCTTTGTGCCGAGAAAGCCCGCGAAATTAATCTGTTACTGTTGTCGTCACGGCAACGGAAGCCTCAGAGGTCTAAACATCATGTAGAAACACAAACTGGGTTGATTTAATTAATTAATCAACATGTGAAAACTGTCATTAATTGTTGATGATGTTGTTACTAATGCTCGCGCATCAAGTGGATATATGAAAAAAAAAAAAAAAAATTCTAGCGAGTATATAGAGTGTATCACGCAGAATAAACCACTGCGTAAGCGCAAATCACTCCGCTTTTCCACTGGGTATACGGCGAATACCTGGCTTATATGGCGAATAAAATAGTATTAAAATATGAATATTATTTTCCACTTACATTTTTTTTTATTTAAATCCTTTAAATTTAAATGTTTTTTTTGTTATTCTTTAATTTAATTATTAAATGTAATATTTCAATTAAATTATTTTCTGACTACTGAATTCTGGATATTGGATACACAGTTTATATAAAAAAAATAAAATGAAAAATTACAATTTTGCCAAAATGTATACTGTATGTATGCATTTACACAGTCAAAATTATCTAAAAAATAAAATTTAAAAAAGCCACAAATGTCTGGATTTTGGATAAAAGTTTAACAAAAAAAAAAATAATAATAATAATATAAATATAAATACATATATACCCAAATTGAATTTCTCATTAAAAAAAACAAAAACCAAAAACAAATTAAATAACCAGGAAAAAAAAAAAAATATTTTCCACTGTCAATTTTCCGAGTTTTAACCCTTTATTTATTTTAAATGTAATTCTTAAATTTAATATTTAAAAGTAATTATTTTCTCTCTACTGAATTCTGTATTTTTGGATACACAGTTTCAATAAAAAGTTTTTTTTTTTAAATAAATCATGAAAAAAAAAAAAAAAAGCCAAAAATGTCTGGATTTTGGATACACAGTTTATTAAAAATTAAATTATATATATTTAAAAAAGAAGAAACAAAAAGACCACAATTGCCAAAAAATATGCTGTTTGCATTAAAACAGCTCAAATCATCAAAAAATAATAAATTAAAAAGCCAAAACTGTCTGGAGGCACAAGGGTTAAAAGCTTTAAGGCACACGATGAGAACGAGTCGACACCAAAGATTCTGGTTTTTTAGGCCGAATTCCACATTTTTAGCTTCTTCTGTAACTTCTTCTTTCCGTCAGACGCGACAGAACGGTGAAACAGAGTTTATTTAATCTAAATTTGAAGCAGAAAGCAGCAGAACGACACATTTATTCTTCATGAAACGTTCAGACGAATTTCACTTTCACACCTTCAGTCGACAAAAAACAAAAAGGATCCACTGATTCCTTCAGTTCTGAATGTATCTGATAATAATAATATCACTAATAATATTACACATAAACCAAGAGGTACAGAAGCCTGAAGACCAGATAGAAAAACTCTGATGATCCATTTTCTACGTCTGAATATTTGACTTGTGTGAGAAAAAATAACAATTTAAAAAATTTAAATAATTAATATTACATTTTAGATCATTTTCAGCCCATTTCTAAACAAGAGACTGCCTTTATAATAATAATTATTATTATAATATTACAAATGAACCCATAAGTACGGAAGCCCTGACGAGTAAAAATAAAAAATTCTTATGATCAATATTCTACGTCTGAATATTTGACTTCTTTGAAAATTAAATATAAAAAAATATTACATTTTGGATCATTTTCTCAGCCGATTTCTAAACACAAGACTGCCTTATTAATGATAATAATATTACGAATTAACCCATATGTATGGAAGCTCTGACAAGTAAAAAAACTACTTCTGAATATTTAACTTGACAAAATAATAATAAATTAATAATACATTTTAGATACTTCTCAGCCCATTTCTAATTACAAGACTGCCTTAATAATAATAATAATAATAACAATAATGATAATTATTATAATATTACAAATGAACCCATATGTATGGAAGCCTTGACAAGTTACATTTTTTTCTTATGATTTATTTTCTACCTCTGAATATTTGATTTGTGTGAGAAAAAAACAATAAAAAAAATTAAAATTAAATTTTAGATCATTTTTCAGCCCATTTATATGCTGATAATAATAATAATAATAATAATAATAATAATTTTACAAATGAACCCATATGTACGGAAGATCTGACAAGTAAAAAATAAATCTTATGATTTTCTACGTCTGAATATTTGACTTGTGTGACATTATAATAATAATAAATTAATAATTAATATTTATTTTTTGATACTTCTCAGCACATTTCTAAACACAAGACTGCCTTAATAATAATAACAAAAAGAATAACAATTATTATATACTACAAATTAACCTGTACGGAAGCCCTGACAAGTAAAAAGATATATATATATTGTGATATATATATATATATATATATTGTGATCCATTTTCTACAGCTGAATATTTTACTTGTGTAAGAAAATAACAATTAAAACAAATAATTACATTTTGGATCATTTTCTCAGCCCATTTCTAAACACAAGACTGCCTTATTATTATTATTATTATTATTATTATTAATAATAATAATAATAATAATAAAAATAATAATAATTAACTGATGTTAGAAAATAACATTCTAATGGATAATTTTCTATGATTAAAAGTGTTTATGGCTGAAAAAAAAGGTCTAAAAAAATCTAAAAGTTCCTCAAAGTTAATAAAAGCCGTTTTATCCTGATGTAAATATGTTGAAACACAAATATAATTATCCACTTTAATATTCAAAAATGTAATAGAAAAAAAAAATCCAACTTAAATCTTCCTGTTTAAAAAAAATCCTGATAAATAACCAAAATAAATGATTATATAAAACTGCTTTCATAATATATTAATATTGGCAGAAAATTAGTTCAATAAAATGAAATTGCAAAATCTACCCTAAACTTTAGTTTGTTCCTAATAATCTTTATTAACAATTATGAACTTTTTAAATAAAAAAAAAACTTAAATATTTTAGAACGAGTGTCATCATTTTTAATGAGAAGACTCTCTCTTGTTTTTTTGTAATTAGTATTTTATTGAATATTTATAGAAACATTGTCACATTTTGGTCAACAAATCCAACGGCTCCAATATATATATATATATATATAATATAATATAATATATAATATAAAAAAAAAAAATTAAAAAGATTAAAAACAAAACCCACAAAGATCAGATGGAGGAGACAAACTGTGAAATCTGATGAACATTTCTGATTAAATGACTTTTTTAAATATTGGCAGTCACAGACTTCCATAGAAGAAAAAAAAAAAACAAAACACAAAGATTTAAAGCTCCGTGTGCTTGAGCCGTTGCCACGGCAACGGGACAGAACCGCCGTTGCCACGGCAACGGGACAGAACCGCCGTTGCCACGGCAGCGGGACAGAACCGCCGTTGCCACGGCAACGGGACAGAACCGCCGTTGCCACGGCAACGGGACAGAACCGCCGTCGCTGCCACGGCGACAGGAAGGACCGCCGTTGCCACGGCAACGGGAAATAACCGCCGTTGCCATCACTGCGACATGATGCTTAAATAACCGACTCTATGTGGATGTTCAGTGCTTTTTCATTTTTTACAGCAGAAATCAGGACTTTTGTTGTTGTTTTCTAGATGCAAAACAAACAGAAAAAAATTAAATATTGTTGTTTTTTTAAAACCCTTGTACCGTTTCACCTCCACCGTCTAAAGAACCAAAACGAGCCGCTGAGTAGTGGTCAACACCTTCTAGAGGAGCAGGTAAAAAAATGGAAGAGGAGCCACGCGTCTCGGCCGCCGAGTCGTCTCAACGAGGACGTCCTGAAGACGAGGAGGTCCGTCCGTCAGTCAGAGGTCGCCATGGTTACGGATCCCCCCGCCCCCCCTCCCCGAGGCCGGGAGCCTCCTCCGGTCCCAGACCAGAGTCTCTCCCACAGTCTTTAAAGAGTCAGTGCCATCGGTCCTCCTCCTCGTCCTCCTCGTCCTCCTGCGGAGCTCAGAGTGCGTCCGTCCGTGGAGCGGTGAGGTCACAGGGGGCGGGGTCATACCTCGTGGAAGCAGTCGGGCGGCGGGCTCCGGTCGGCGCCGCGCCACCGCTCCACAACTTTGATGGCCTCGGACACGACGCACACCGAGGAGGTGAGGGAGACCAGGAACAGGAGGTCTACAGGAGGACAGGATACAGGAGGATGAATCAGGACTTCAGAATAAAAGAAACCTTCTCAAAATAAGAATAATCTTTCTCAAACAACAGCAAACAGATTTTTTTTCAAAATAAAAAGAAACTTTCTCAAACAACAGCAAACAGATTTTTTTTCAAAATAAAAAGAAACTTTCTCAAAATAATGGCTTAGCATTTCAAAATAAAAAACTTTCTCAAAAAAAATGTGTAAACCAGATTCCGTCAATTACAAACAGTAAACTAACTTTTTTCAAAATAAAAAGAGACCTACTCAAAATAATGGCTTAGAATTTCAAAATAAATTTAAAAAATGTTTTCATTGACCATGTCCTGTAAAAAACAAACTGATTTTTCCCTATTGGCTGTTGCAGCAGAGAAGAAGTGTGTATATATTTATATATATATGTATATATATTGTGTACTGACCCAGGGGGCTGAGGCTCTCCGTCTGGATATATATTTATATATATGTATATATATATGTGTATATATTGTGTACTGACCCAGGGGGCTGAGGCTCTCCGTCTGGATATATATTTATATATATGTATATATATATGTGTATATATTGTGTACTGACCCAGGGGGCTGAGGCTCTCCGTCTGGATATATATTTATATATATGTATATATATATGTATATATATTGTGTACTGACCCAGGGGGCTGAGGCTCTCTGTCTGGATATATATTTATATATATTTATATATATATGTATATATATTGTGTACTGACCCAGGGGGCTGAGGCTCTCCGTCTGGATATATATTTATATATATTTATATATATATGTATATATATTGTGTACTGACCCAGGGGGCTGAGGCTCTCTGTCTGGATATATATTTATATATATTTATATATATATGTATATATATTGTGTACTGACCCAGGGGGCTGAGGCTCTCCGTCTGGATATATATTTATATATATTTATATATATATGTATATATATTGTGTACTGACCCAGGGGGCTGAGGCTCTCTGTCTGGAAGACGCTCTGCAGTGGGGGGAAGTAGATGACCAGCAGCTGACCCATGATGGAGGCCAGGACGGAGTAACAGAAGGTCCTGTTACTGCACAGACCCATCTCATGGACCATACGGGTCTATGGGGACACACACACACACACACACACACACACACAGGGACACACAGGGACACACACACACACACACACACACACACACACACACACACAGGGACACACACACACACACACACACACAGGGACACACACACACAGGGACACACACACAGTTATTTAATGTATTTCTTTATTTACATATTTCTGGAATATCCCCCCTTTTTTAAATGTATGGATCTATATTCTAACATCAGAGAGTCAGAGGTGAGTCACCTGTGAGCGAGAGCTGAGAGCGTTGAACATGTCGAAGAAGACGAAGCAGGTGAAGGTCATGGTGGTGTCTCGAGGAGTGATCACGTTGTCCTGCAACTGGACACCAAACAAACAAACAAACAGATGTTTACACATTGTAGTGGCAATTTTGTCCGAAAAAATAACAAAATTAAACAAAGAAGGTGGTGTCCATGATTGTTTGTTCCAAAGGTTTATTTTATCCACTGCGAGCAAACAAAAGAACAAAGAAACATGGCTCCTGCTGGTAATAAACCATGGGCCCACCAGGTGCATGCTGGTCCTCTGACCACCCTCCTACCTATAGAACATCAGGTGCCCATGGTGCCAACCCAAATTCCATAAAACACAAAATATAATATGTAAACTAAATATGCTAAACAATAATGATGATTAAACTAAACAATTAACTAGCAAACCCAAAATATTACCAAAATAAACAAACATCTAGAATAATCAAACAATACTCATTGTTAATAATAAACTAAACAGACAGAACTAAACAGCTCCAACACACATGTTTATTATTTAGTTTTTATACCTATTTTATGACTAATAAAATGATCAGTTTTGACTGTTTTAACTAGAGAGAAACAAAGAGTGATGAAGAAGATGTTCACCTCTCTCCAGAAGACGAAGAGCGTCCCGCAGACGATGACGAGGGCCGACACCAGGACTTTGACCAGCAGGCTGCGGGTGATGATGCTGTCTCTGACGTTACGGGGAGGCTGCCGGATCACCGCCTGGTCCACCGGCTCCACGCCCAGACTGGCCAGGAAACACACATTCACCAGTTTATACACCAAAATATCACTTCTGGTATTATAGGGACGTCTGGGACTTTCCTCTTTTACACTCTCTAGAAACTCTCAAAATAATGGCTTCAGTTCAAAATAATAAGAAGTTTTCTCAAAATGAGTTAGTATTTCAAGTAATAAACTCTCAAAATAATGGCTTCGGGTTTCAAAATAAAAATAAACTAAAAAAAAAAGGCTTCGGATTTCAAAATAAAATAAATGTTCTCAAAATAATGGATTAGAATTTCAAAATAAAAATAAACTTTCTCAAAATTATTATATTTCAAGTAATAAACTCGTATTTCAAGTAATAAACTCAAAATAATGGATTAGGATTTCAAAATAAAATAAACTTGCAAAATAATGCGTTAGTCTTTCAAAATAAAAATGTATGTTCTCATGTAATGGATTAGAATTTCAAAATATAAAGAAACTTTCTCAAAATGAGTTAGTATTTCAAATAATTAACCCAAAATAGTGGCTTTGGATTTCAAAATAAAAATAAACTAAAAAAAAAAAGGCTTCGGATTTCAAAATAAAATAAACTCGCAAAATAATGCGTTAGTGTTTCATAATAAAAAAGAACGTTCTCAAAATAATGGATCAGGATTTCAAAATAAAAATAAACTCATAATAATGGATTAGGTCTTCAAAATAAAAAGAAACTTTCTCAAAATAAGTTAGTATTTCAAGTAATAAACTCTCAAAATAATGGCTTTGGATTTCAAAATAAAAATGAATGTTCTCAAAATAATGGATTAGGATTTCCAAATAAAAATAAACTCAAAATAATGGATTTCAAAATAAAAAGAAGCTTTCTCAAAATAAGTTAGTATTTCAAGTAATAAATTCTCAAAATAATGGCTTCTGATTTCGAAATAAAAATAAACTTGCAGAATAATGCTTAGTATTTCAAAATAAAAATTAATGTTCTCAAAATAATGGTTTAGAATTTCAAAATAAAAATAAACTTTCTCAAAATTGGTTAGTATTTCAAGTAATAAACTCTCAAAATAATGTCTTCGGATTTCAAAATAAAAATAAACTCTCAAAATAATGGATTAGGATTTCGAAATAAAAAGAAACGTTCTGTGTAAACAGCCTCTCCCGTCTGTTTTTACGGTTTCTTTCGAGGATAAACGAGGATTTGTGGCGATCTTTCAGAGAAAACTTCAGATTGTAAAAGGTAATGTCCTAAAAACATAAACGTCTAAATGTTTATTAAAGTCTCTCCAGGATTTAAACCGCCCTAAATATTTGATGACATCATATAATAAAGTGACAGTGGAACTTTTTAACTGTAGACGGTGTTTCTGTGTTTATATTTAAAGGATCTCTCAGCCTGAACACTACATTTCCCATGATGCCTCTGTACCTCTGGGCGGGGGGGCCGTCCATGATGATGTTGATCCACAGGATCTGCATGGCGTTCAGCGGGTTGGGGAAGTTCATCAGCGTCGCCAAGGAGATGAGCGTCAGAGCTGCAATACTCCTAAAGACCAGCAGGGGGAGACACAACCTTCAGTTACACCTTTATTTACATTTACTCAAAACAAACTTTATTTACATTTACACAAAACAAACTTTATTTACATTTACACAACCACTACATTTAGAAATAAATAAATACATGACAAGATTAAAGAAGTAAATACTGAATTAATCACAAGAATAAAGTAGAAAAATATTTAATTAATTACAAGAATAAAGTAGAAAAATATTGAATTAATTACAAGAATAAAGTTGAAAAATATTGAATTAATTACAAGAATGAAGTAGAAAATATTGAATTAATTACAAGAATAAAGTAGAAAATATTACTTAACTGTTTTCGTAATTAATTAATACAAAATATTCAAGTGATATTTACAACTTTATTCTTGTAATTAATTCAATATTTTAGACTTTATTCTCATAATAAATTAAATATTTTCTTATATTTTTAGAAAAATATTACAATTAACTAATTGTTTTTGACTTCATCCTCATGATAAATTAAATTTTTCGACTTTATTCTCGTAATAAATTAAATAATTTCGACTTTATTCTCGTAATAAATTAAATAATTTCTTATAATAATTTCAAGAATATATTAAAATTAACTAATTAATGTTTTTGATTTTATCCTCATTATTGATTAAATATTTTAGACTTTATTCTCGTAATAAATTAAATGTTTTTTACTTTATTCTTGTAATGAATTAAATATTTTCGACTTTATTCTCGTATTTACTTAATTAAAACTTGCTGCCTTCAGATTAAATCTCCCAAATATTTATCTCTAAAAAAACTGAAAATAATTATTAGTATCTAAAAATAATGAGCAACCTTTTTCAAATGTAATCAATTAGTATTTCAAAATAATGACTTAGTCTTTCAAAATAAAAATAAAAAAATCCTTAAATCAATAACTTTTTTTTAAATAATCAATTTGTATTTCAAAATCTCAAAATAATGACATTACAAAATATATATTTTTAAAAATAATGCATTCGTTTTTCAAAATAAATGCTCAAAATGAAAAGAAAGTTTACGAATCTCCTCAAAATAACGAGTCAAGTCTTTCAGAATAAAAATAAACTTTTTCTTAAAATAATGACAAAGGATTTTGAAATGAAAAGAAAATAATTCTCAATGATTAAAAAAAACTAAATAATGACTTAGTTTTTCAGAAAGAAATTTCAAAACAAAAACTTCAGATCATCAATAATAAGTCATTAATTTTCTTATAAATAAGGATATCTTTAGTTTTTATTGACTCACGTGCTCAGCTGGAAGCGGACAAAGTTTTTAATGTTGTTGTAGATTCCTTTCCCCTCCTCGATGGCCGACCTGGAGGAGGAGGACCAAACTGTTAGTGTTTCTGTGAAACAGGAGCTTTTAATGTCTTAATCTCTAAACTTCCTGTGACTGACATGATGGTCTGGAAGTCGTCGTCCACCAGGATCATGTCCGCCGCCTCCTTACAGACGTCGGTGCCCGTCTGTCCCATCGCCACGCCGATGTCCGCCGCCTTCAGCGCCACCGCGTCGTTCACGCCGTCGCCCGTCATCGCCACCACGGCGCCGATGTTCTGCAGCGACTGGAGACGAAGACGAGTCAGAGGAAGACGAGTCGGCGTTTAGTTCTGAGGTTATAAAGTCTGGACTGAACATGTTAATTCTTCTATTTCTTCTCTTTCAATAAATATTATTTAAATCTGTTTTACTATCAGAAGAAAGATTTATTAGATTTATTTTGAAAAATTGTGTTTCAAAATAAAAATAACCTTTTTTTTCCCCTCAAAATAATGTCTTAGGATTTCAAAATAAGGTTAAACTTTCTCTCAAAATAATGGTTTATTTTGAAAAATGGTATTTTAAAATCAAAATTACCTTTTTTTCCTCAAAATAATGTCTTAGTAATTCAAAATAAAATTGGACTCTCAAAAAATGGCATAGGATTTCAAAATAAAATAAAATTTCTGAAAATAATGAGTTTCAAAATAATGGCATAGGATTTCAAAATAAAAATAAACTCCCAAAATAATGACTTTTAATAAATATCCTTTTAGCCTGTTTTACTGTCAGAAGAAAGGTTTTCAACAATAACAATTAGGTTTCTTCTTCTTTCTCTCAAAATAATGATTTCTTCATTGTTTCAAAATAAAAATAACTTCTTTTTCTCAAAATAATGTCTTAATTATTCAAAATAAAAATAAACACTCAGAATAATGACTTAGGATTTCAAAATAAAATAAGATTTCTCAAAATAATGAGTTGGTATTTCAAAACAAGAAACTTTCTCAAAATAATAATGGCTTAGAATTTCAAAATAAAATAAAATTTCTGAAAATAATGAGTTAGTATATATATATATATATATATATATATATATATATATATATATATATTCCTTTTTTTAATGTATTTTTATTTTTTTAAAACAATATTATTCTATAGCTGCACATATTTACCGTGAATTTTGAGCTTTTGCTCTGCTTTTTTTTTTTTTTTTCAAATAAAACAAATATAATAAATCATAAACATAAAATAATGTGCAGGGATGGCTTATTGATTACCTCTACCTAAAGTATATCATATAAAACTAATTCACATTATTACATTAATATTAAATTATTTAAACAGATTTGTTTGGTTCTCACCTTGACGATCTTCAGCTTGTGTCGAGGACTCGCTCGATAAAAAACGGAGATCTGCAGAGACAGAAAAACTTTAATTCAGACAAATACAGAAATAAAACTAAACCTTCTGTTCTGTGATTTTAGTTTGAAACCATCTACTGTCACAATAATGGCCAAGGATTTCAAAATAAAAAGAGACTTTCCATATTTAGGATGTAAAAAAAAGGAAACTTTCTCAAAATGAGATATTTACAAATAAAATACATTTAAAAAAAATGTAGTCAGTATTTCAAAAAGTATTTTAAAATAAAAAGAAACTCTCAAAATAATGGCTTAGGATTTCAAAATAAAAGTACATTTTCTCAAAATAATGACTTTAATTCAGAAAAATACAGAAATAAAACTATATCTTCTGTTCTGTGATTTTAGTTTGAAAATGTGCAGCCCTGCTCAGTTTAAACCATCGACTGTCAAAATAACGGCTTAGGATTTCAAAATAAGAAGAGACTTTCCATAAATAATGACTTAGGATTTCAAAAAAAGGAAACTTTCTCAAAATGAGTTATTATTTCAAAATCATAAACTCGCAAAATAATGGCTTCAAATTAAAATACATTTTCTCAAAATAATGACTTTAATTCAGACAAATACAGAAATAAAACTAAACCTTCTGTTCTGTGATTTTATTTTGAAAATGTGCAGCTCTGCCCCGTTTAAACCTTAAATCTCATGTGAGCTGCCGAGGCAGATTATTTTTAGCTCCTCACTGTTTTCACTTTGTGCCTTTTGCGCACATGACAGATGTCAGAGCTGAAGAAGAAAGACTGGCTGTTTATTTCCTAATAAACCCAAACAACAACAACAAAACAACAACAAAGAGCAGGTTCTCACTCTGGGGACGACGTGTGAAAGCTGCTGCAGGTCCAGATGATCCACTTCGTCTCCTGATAAACTCTGGCAGCCTTTAGAGTAGAGACCCAACCGACTGGCTGCACACACACACACACACACACACACACACACACACACACACACACACACACAGTAAAAACAAGTTCATAAAAACAATCTAAACCATTTAACAATGACAACTTTCCTTTTGTAACAACTATAGTATTGTTCATTTCAACAAAATTATTGCAATCTCACATTTTTTTTAATTTTAATTTATTTTACATCCTTTTATTTTTTATCTTTAATTTTCATCTTTTGATTTTTTTTAATTTTTCATCTTTAAAAACAAGTTTATTTTTACATCTTTTTTGTTTTGTTTGTTTATTTTTACATTATTTAATTTTTATTAGTTTTTTTTTTTTACATCAATTTAAAAAATCTATTTTATAATTTAAGAGTGACTTCCTGTCTGACCTATGGCGACGGCGGTCTCCTGCGAGTCTCCGGTGATCATCTTGATGGCGACTCCGGAGTTGATGAGCGTCCCGACGGCCTCTTTGACCCCTGACCTCGGGGGGTCGATGATGCCCACCAGACCCAGGAAGCTCAGGTTCCCCATCTCAGAACCCGACGCAAACGCCAGAACTAAAGAACCAGAGAACAAGAAAAACAATGACTCAGCCTTTCAAAATAGAAATAAGTATTTTCTTAAAATAATGACTCAATATTTAAAAAGAAAAAGAAACTCAAAATAAAAATAACCTTTTTCTCAAAATAATTTATTTTCAAGACAAAAATGATAAGAGCTTAATGAGAAACTAAAAACAAATTCCTTTTATTTTTACAATAAAAATGAATTCTCAAAATAATAACTTAAGTCTGTCAAAATAAAAATGAACTTTCTAAATATAATTATGTTTCAAAATAATAACTTTAAAAAGGCTCAAAATAAAAAGAACATTTCTCAATACTTGAAAAAAACTACATAAAGACTTAATATTTCAAAATAAAAAGAAACCATTTCAAAATAATGACTTTGTATTTTGAGAAAAAAGGTTATTATTATTCTGAGTTTCTTTTTATTTTGAAATACTGACAGTCTCAAATCTCATCATAAGAACTAAATAAGAAACTCTAAACTAATTCTATTTCAAAATTTAAAAAAATTCTCAAAATAATGACAAAGTCTTTCAAAATAAAAAGAAACCTTTTGTTAGAATAATGAGATGACGGACAGAGACGTGTGGTCAGTGCTTCAGTCAGCTGAAAGGATCAATAATCTTTGATCAGTATCTGTTTATTGTTTCTGACCTCTGAGTCCGGCGGTGCCCATGTAGCTGATCTGCTGCTGGTACAGCTCCCTCTGCTGGTGGTTCAGGGACAGAGTCGTTCCTCGGCTGTTGTAGGAGCTGCAGAGACGGATCACCTGCTCGTACGCTCCCTTCAGGAAGTAAACTCCAGGTTTATCCTGAGGAGCAGAGGGGAACAAGGGGAGGCTCTTATTGTGAAAAGATTCCAGCTGAAACACAAGCTGAAGTCGCTTCCTGCTGAGAAGCAGCTCCTCACAGTTTTTCTAGAGTTCAGGGAGTCGGTGCAGGTGTGAAAGCTGCTGTACTCACCTGCAGCGTGCGGTGGACGCAGCGAACAGCCATCCACTTCGTCTCCGAGGAGAACGGATGCTCCTCCAGACGCACGTACTCCTGCTGCAGGCTCTCCAGACCCATCTACAGGAGGAGGAGCAGGAGGAGACAACAGCTGGATCACAACAGCTGGATACACACACACATACAGCCGGATACACACACACACACACAGCCAGATACACACACACATACAGCCGGATACACACACACACACATACAGCCGGATACACACACACCCCCGGATACACACACACACACACACACACACACACACACACACACACACACACAGCCGGATACACACACACACACACACACACACACACACACACAAAAATGCACACACATACCCACAGAAACACACGCGACACGCGTACACGCACATACAGCCGGACACACACACACAGACACATACACACAGACACACATACAGGTCTGTACCTTCATGGCGAGGGCGATCAGCGCTCCCTCCGTCGGTCGACCCAGCAGGTTGTGATTCCTGATGATCGAGTCGTTACACACACAGCCCACCTGACCCACACACACACACACACACACACACACACACACACAGTTAATAACGTCTTATTTACGGGCTCAATCTGTCTTATTTGTTAATGTTTTAAAGGATGTTGTGGAGCTGCTGACTCACCTCTACGATCTTGCTGATGGAGGGGCAGGAGAACCCGTGGATCACCTCCCCGTCCAGGAGAACTTCTCCTGCTCCGTTGTAGCCCACGCCCGTCACCTGCAAGACAACACACGGGGTAAACAACAACAAGTATTTCAAAGTAAAAACATCAATTGATTCATTCAGTTTAAAAGCGAAACCCCAAAGTTTTATTGTCAAAATATATTAACATAAACCTTGAATAATGCTTGAACTTTAAATAACACATTTTATTTTTGGACACAGTGAAATATCAATATCAAAATATAGACTTAAGTCTTTAAAAATAAAAATAAACATTCTCAAAATAATGACGTTTCAAAATAAAACCTTTTTTTAAATAATGTATTAAGTATTTCAATATAAACGCTCAAAATAAAAAGAAAATTTCTCAAAATAATGACACTGAAAAAACTAAATAATGACTTAGCATTTTAAAATTAAGACTTAGTATTTCAAAATAAACTCAAAATAAAAATAACCTTTTTCTCAGAATAACGACAGTCTTTCAAAATAAAAATTAAGAAACTAAAAAAAAATCCTATTTTTAAAATAAAAATAAATTCTCATAATGACTTAAGCATTTCAAAATAAAAAAGAAACCTTTTCCCTAAAATAATTACTCTGATGATGACGCCTGTTTTTTACAGATTGTTTCTACAGTAAATGGAGGATTTTTGGCCGTTGTTTTAAAGAAAAGCTGCCTTCTGTGTCAGTCAGTAAATCATAAATTGTCTGATTATTACAGGTCGTATTATCGTGTCATTAAAGACGTCTCCAGCTAACCCAGTAACCCGACCCAGTTCTCCCAGTGAGGCAGCTGAGACTTCCACATGGAGGAATGAGGTCACAGCAGCGCTCCCATTTCTCAGCCGGGATTCATTTTGGGTTTTACTCTGATAATCTATTAAAACAGCAGCTGATAGTGAACATTAAAGCAGCTGATGCAGCGTTGTGACCTCGGCGTGGAGTCCGTCGGCCGTGAACAGCTGAGTGACCGTCATCTCGTTCTTGGTCAGAGTTCCCGTCTTGTCGGAGCAGATCACGTTACAGCAGCCTGACGGATAAAAACACAGTTATCACCATTAACATGAACTAAAGAGGTTATTAATAGTTATTAAAGGTCCTGACAGGGTGGTGGAGGTGACGTACCCAGAGTCTCTACGATGGGAAGCTTCTTGATGATCGCTCGTTTCTTCACCATGCGCATCACGCCGAGCGCCAGAGTCACCGTCACCACGATCGGTAGACCCTCCGGGATGGCAGCCACCGCCAGACTGGATACATATTTAGAATATATTTAGTATTGCATGTTTTTAAAATGATCCTTATTTCAAAAGCCCCTTCCATAGTGCCGTTTCATGCCGGGACATTTATGGCTCTGTAACGTTTTCCGCCTCCAGAGGTCACAGAGGAGGTTAGCATGCTGGTTTTTGTAAACAAACCAGCTTGCTAACTGTCCCCGTGGTTTCCACTGCTGATTGTAAACAAACCTGCATCGCTAACTGTGCGCAGAGTATCCGGTGCTGGTTGTAAACAAACTGAGGTCTCTAACTGAACACATACTGCAGCAGCACATACACACTGTACTGCTACAGAGCTAATTGTTAGCCTGTTAGCATTGTGCTACTGTCAGCGCCGCTGCTGCTCTGTCTCACATCACTACCGTCTCCTCTCGCTACCGTCTCCTCTCGCTACAGTCTCCTCTCGCTACCGTCTCCTCTAGCTACCCTCTCCTCTCGCTACAGTCTCCTCTCGCTACCGTCTCCTCTCGCTACCGTCTCCTCTCGCTACAGTCTCCTCTCGCTACCGTCTCCTCTAGCTACCGTCTCCTCTCGCTACAGTCTCCTCTCGCTACCGTCTCCTCTCGCTACAGTCTCCTCTCGCTACCGTCTCCTCTCGCTACCGTCTCCTCTAGCTACCGTCTCCTCTCGCTACAGTCTCCTCTCGCTACCGTCTCCTCTCGCTACCGTCTCCTCTCGCTACCGTCTCCTCTCGCTACAGTCTCCTCTCGCTACAGTCTCCTCTAGCTACAGTCTCCTCTCGCTACAGTCTCCTCTAGCTACAGTCTCCTCTCGCTACAGTTTCCTCTCGCTACCGTCTCCTCTCACTATCCTCCACCTTGTTTCGTGACCCCAGACTGCACTATGAAAGGGTACAAATATTACTTTGCCTTAGTGGAATCACTATGAACGCCCTAAGGTGGAAAGCGGGATGGGTTGGCACTATGAAAGCGGCTAAACAAACATGTGATTCAGAGTTCAGGTACCTGACGCCGATGGTGAACATGTCCAGGATCCTCTTCCCCTGCAGCCAGCCCACCAGCATGATGACTCCTGACACACAGAGATGAGGTCAGATTATTATTTACAGGCTACTGTCATGTTTACAGCCTCTCCTGTCCTCTCCTCTCTGCTCTGTGTAAACAGCCTCTCCTGTCCTCTCCTCTCTGCTCTGTGTAAACAGCCTCTCCTGTCCTCTCCTCTCTGCTCTGTGTAAACAGCCTCTCCTGTCCTCTCCTCTCTGATCTGTGTAAACAGCCTCTCCTGTCCTCTCCTCTCTGCTCTGTGTAAACAGCCTCTCCTGTCCTCTCCTCTCTGATCTGTGTAAACAGCCTCTCCTGTCCTCTCCTCGCTTTATTTTAAATGACACATGTAGAATAAAGAATAAAAGTCTGATAAATATGATAAACTGTGTATTTCTGGTTATATTTTTATAGAAAACTTACTTTTCAATCCATTATTTAGACAAATATTTACTTGGACATTCTACAATAAGGTGGATAAAACCTGTCGTGAGAACGTGGTCTGGAAAATTTAGTTTTTTTTCTCAACATAATAGAATGTTCTCAAAATAATGGCTTAGGATTTAAAAATAAAACACTCTCAAAATAATGGCTTAGGATTTCAAAATAAAAATAAACTCACTCAAAATAATGGCTTAGGATTTCAAAATAAAAATAAACTCTCAAAATAATGGCTTAGGATTTCAAAATAAAAATACATTTTCTCTAAATAATGGCTTAGGATTTCATTATATGATTATGCAACACTGTGACTTTACATACATGACAGAAGAAGCTTTAAAGCCTGAATGTTGTGAGCTGAAGGAAACTGAAGGCTGGTGGTTAAAAACAACAAACCTATGATGCCGAAGGAGTAAAGTGAGAGCTGCTTCCCCAGCAGGTCCATGCTCTTCTGTAACGGAGTCTTCGGAGCCTGAACAAACAAACAGGAAGCACAGTGGTGAACTCAACTATTCCTCTGATTTCTGCTCTGAAGTTTCCTGCTGAGCCTGCAGCAGGTCAGTGGTCAGGTTTCTCTGCTGGCTCGGGAACAACAGCTCGCTTGTTCTAACTGCAGCAGTGAAACAACTCGCCGCTTCCTGACATTTGTTTCTCAGCCTTTGATGGAAAGCTTCAGATTTCCTCACAGCAAAACTGTGTCTGGATTTAAAAACACTTCTTCTGTCGCTCTGAAATCATTCTGAATACAGAAACATGATTATTTCTGTCTGAAGTCTTTATTGCACTTTTATAAAAGCTGATCAGAAATCTGGTTTCTCCAGGAGAGATCCTGTTTCTATACGTTCACTATTTTGGTTTAAATGATATTTAAGGAACCTGATTTCTTTCTATTTATCGTGTAATATTATTTATTTAAATATTAATGGCCAAAGGGAAATCTGCCCTCTGTTGAGAAGTGTGTGAAGGGTGATGTTTTCTAGTTGGTGGCGCCAGCAAAGTTTCATTGGATGGATGGATGGATGGATAGTTTGATGGTTGTTTGGATGGATGGTTTGGTGGTTGGTTGGATGGATGGATGGATGGATGGTTGGATGGTTTAATGGTTGGTTGGTTGGTTTGATGGTTGGTTGGTTGGTTGGATGGATGGATGGATGGATGGATGGATGGATGGATGGATGGATGGATGGATGGATGGATGGATGGATGGATGGATGGATGGATGGATGGATGGATGGATGGATGGATGGATGGATGGATGGATGGATGGATGGATGGATGGTTGGTTGGTTGGTTGGTTGGTTGGTTGGTTGGTTGGTTGGTTGGTTGGTTGGTTGGTTGGTTGGTTGGATGGTTTGATGGATGGTTGGTTTGATAGTTGGTTGGATGGTTGGTTGGTTGGTTGAATGGATGGTTGAAAAGTTGGATGGTTGGTATCAATTGGTTGATTGACATAAGTTGGCTGGTTGGTTGATTGGACCACCACTTTGGATGGATGGTTTGATGATTGGTTTGATGGTTGGTTGGTTGGTTGGTTGGTTGGTTGGTAAAAGTTGGATGGTTGGTATCAATTGGTTGATTGATATCAGTTGGCTGGTTGGTTGATTGGACCTCCACTTTGGCTCCAAGTAACAAGAAATATTTCAAAGCCTGGTGTTTGACATTTTGTGTTGCTGTGTTCTTCTCATGTTCTCCTGATATTTATGCTCCAGATGGTTCCAGCCAGGTGGGAGCAGGTGCCTCCTGTTGCAGGAGGTTGACCAGGTACCAGGGGGGCTGAGATGGTGGAGTGGCGGTAGACCGTGGGCAGGATGACGGTTATGAGTTTACTTTTGCTTGTTGTTTTTTCATTGTGGTTTTTAGTAGTTGGTTTGTTTTGGATATGGGTGGTTGATAGTTTGCCGATGGTCGCCCCACGATGGTTTTCAGTTCGTTCTAATAAATATCTTAATTTACCTTGTTGGAGCGTCCTTCCCTTACCCTTGAGCCAGGTCTATGACAATCACCATGAAGTAATCGTTACATATTTATATTTAAATAATTATTACTTGTATCATAATTATCTGTCCATCATTCAGACTGAATATTTCATCGTCTCATACTGTTTTTTTGCTCCTTCTGATCAGCGTTTATAGAGAAAACTCTCAAACTATTTAAAACAAATATCAGTCGATCATCTGGATTATTTTGAAAGTTTTTGCAGAATTAATTTACAATATTTCCTGATTGCTGCCGTTACATCTTTGACTATATTAAACATTTAACATTCCTATGCAGTTTACATTTTGGATAACGAACCTCTTCTGCCTGCATCATCTTGAACACTTCCCCGAACTCTGAGTTCTCTCCGGTCCCGATCACGATGCCCTGAGACAAACAAACAAACAAACAAACAAACAAACAAACAAACAAACAAACAAACAAACAAACAGGTTCAGTTCAATTCCAGGAAATTTACATCACAAAGGAGGAGACGAAGAGGAGGAGTTTGTGCCTAAACAAACACAATGAATATTATTCTCTTATAATATATTTATAATATAATAGAGGGGAGGAGTCATATAATAATATAATGAAGGGAAGGAGTCATATAATAATAATATAATAAAGGAGCGGAGTCATGTAATAATATAATAAAGGGGCGGAGTCATGTAATAATATAATAAAGGGGCGGAGTCACCTTGGCGCGGCCGCAGCGGACCAGCGTCCCCATAAAGGCGATGTTGCTTCGGGACGACATGTCCCCGTTGGTGGAGGCCGGCTGGGGGTACGTGGACTTGGAGCAGGGCGTGGTCTCCCCCGTCAGACTGGACTCATCCACAGACAGGTCGGTGGCCTGAGGGGGGACAAGACAAGACCACATCAGACCAGATCAGATCTTATCATATCATATCAGACTAGGACAGATTGGATTGGACCAGGCCAGATTTAATTGTTAACACTTTTATATTTCTACTTGTTTATACGGTAAATTGTTGATACTTTATATGTTTTACTTGTTTATTTGCTAATACTTTTATTATATTTCTAGGTTATACTGTCTTTTTTTTTTTTTTTGCTGTCTACTTTGCTGCTGACAATGTGTTTTTATTTTTCTGGAACACACAAGAAGCTCAAAGTTGAAACTCCACAGATAATTAAACTTTCTACAGTTTCCTGTTAGAGGTAAACGCTGTCATTTGGCGATATCTAAAAAAAAAACCCACCATGTTTAATGAGTTTAATGAGACGTTAAGTTTATATTTTTTCTATTGACAGAACGGTTCCTCATAACGAGTCTTTATTTACTGAGTGACAGAGTTTCAGGAACTTGTTACACACCAGTTCAATTCCAGGAAATTATGACTGGAAATGTGAGATGCAAATGAAAACACAATAGTGTGAGCAACTTTCGCTGACGGTTAGTGTGTGACCTTGTGTGTGTGTGTGTGTGTGTGTGTGTGTGTGTGTATAAACAGTTCCTGGAACAATATTTATTCCTGCTCAGTGAAGCTTTGCTGGATAAATAAAAGAGGAGGCCCGGGGGAACACGCCTAACAAAGGCTTTGTGTTTATGATCAAACATGAGTGTGTTACTGTGTGTGTGTGTGTGTGTGTGTGTGTGTGTGTGTGTGTGTGAGGGTGTGTGTGTGTGTGTGTGTGTACCTCCACCAGGCGCAGGTCTGCGGGGACCCTCTCCCCCACCGACAGACATACGGTGTCTCCAGGAACCAGCTCTCTGGCCAGCAGGTGCTCCAGGTTCCCCTCTCTGATACTGAGACAGGACACAGGGAGGAGGCTTTTATTTTGAAAGGACAAGAAGAGACTTGATCCTGTGGATGGTAAAACTAACTCAGTGAGAAAGGAGGAGGAGGAGAAAGAGGGGAAGAGGAGAAAAAGGAGCAGAAGGAGGAGGAGGAGAAGAGAGAGAGAGAAGAGGAGGAGGAGAAGAAGAAGGAAGAGAAAGAAAAGGAGAAAGAAGAAGAGGAGAAGAAGGAGGAGGAGGAGGAGGAGAAGAGGAAGAGGAGACATAGGAGGAGGAGGAGAAGAAGAGGAGGAGAAGAAGAAGTAGGAGGAGGAGGAGGGGGAGGAGCAGGAGGAAGACGAGGAGGAGGAAGAAGGAGGAGGAAGATGAGACAGAGGAGAAGGAGAAGAAAGAAGAAGAGAAGGAGGAGCAGGAGGGGAATTAGGAGGTAGAACGAGAAAGAGGAGAAAGAAAAGGAAGGTGGAAGAGGAGGAGGACGAGGAGGACGAAAGAGGAGGAGAGAGAGAGGAGAAAAAAGGAGAGGAGACAAAGGAGGAGGAGGAGAAGGGAGAGGAGGAAGAGTAAGAGACAGGAGGTAGAGGAGAAGGAGGTGACAGAGGGAGAGAGGAGGAGAAGAGATGGATGTAGAAATATTCACCAGTGACATTCTGGAGGAACCAGTTTGCCGAGTTCTTCTAGAGATTTCTCTGATCGATACTCCTGAAAACAAACAACAACAACAACAACATGTTTAGAAAATAATACAAATAAAAACAGCTGCAGGATTATTCATTATTTATGTTTTCTGAACATAACAAAGAACAAACAAAATAAAACACAAACTCACCTGGACAAAAGCTACAGTCACCACGATGATGATGGCCTGTTAGAGACAAACACACATTATTATTATTATTATTACTATTATATTTTTTATTATTATTATCATTATTATTATATTATTATCACGTCTCACTGAAGCCGACAGACTCTCACCTGCTTTAAAAACTGTTATTATTATTATTATTATTATTACAACCTCGAAAATGTTTACAAAATAATAAATTAAATATTAACTTAAATAAATAATAAAAATAATAAATGTATCACCAATTTATGAATGTTTCCTTCTCAAAATATTACATTTTAAAGAAATTATGATTTTCCCCCCTCAAAAATATACAAATTTATTAACAAATTATGAATATTTCTTTCTCAAAATATTAAGACATTATAAAGAAATTACAAATATTTTTCCTCAACATATTGTGACTTTATAAGTAAAAAAGACTCCTAAAATTAAGAACTTCTTTAAAAATAAATATTGCTATTTTTCCTTAAAATGTTTATTTTTTTGACATTACTTATATTATTTATATTTTTCCATAAATCAATAGCAGAATATAAGACAATGATTCTATCAGCAATATATTCATATTTAACTCCTTAAAAATAATTTTAATAATTTTAGTATTTTTTACTTCAGATATTATGACTTTATTAACTAAATATTTATACATTCTACTCAAAATATTAAAACTTTATTTGACAAATATTCACATTTGTTCCTCTGAATACTAACTTTGCTAACAAAATGTTGATACTTTTAATCAAATATTATTTATTCACAAAATATTAATATTTTATTATGTCCTATATAATATTTTATCCTTGAAATAAAATGACTTTTCATAAAGCATCATTAATCAAACCAGAATCTATTCAAAGTCTTTAAAACAGAAAGAAGAGCAGCAGGTTTGTGAGTCAATAAATCCTCGAGGCTGAACAAACAATTAAACAAGTTAAACTAACAAACAAATATTAAATATTGATAAAGGAAACTTAAGTTGATGTGTAAACAGTCAGGATGCAAAACAGAAATCCTGAACGACTCGTTTCCTCTGAAGCTTCGACTCCTTTCTGATCTGGATGATAATCAAGAGATTTATCTCTGATTTCATGTGAATATTTATTTATTGATTTATTCATGAGTGACTTTTTTTATGGATATTTCTGATTTTTATTTGGTTCTATTTTACAGATTTTTCTTTACATTTTTTAAAAGAGCCTTTTTTTTTTTTTTAACAGATGTTTTTAGTTTTTAAGCTTGTTTGTACTGTTCTATTTTTTATAAACTGTTTTTAATTTTTTTTGTATTAAGTTTAATATTTAGTATATTTTTATTAGTATTATTTCTTATTATAATCTTTATTATATATATTTTTTTTAATTTTTACTAGTCTTTCTCCGTTTGTTTACTTTTTTACAGATTTTTTTTCTCTATTTTTGACATTTTAAGGAGTTTTTAAGAGGCTGAAACACAACAAATGACACAAAAAGTTTACTAAACATTTTAGATGATTTAAGGTTTAAAACGATGGTTTTCTGGATGGAGTCTGCTTCAATCAGAGCTGTGTTAAGTAGTAGTTCTCCTCTACTAGGAGCTAAAATTATTGTTCTTGTCAATGAAATCTGAAAAGAACAGAGATAACAGCTTCAGAAAGAGAAGAAATCATTATAAATATAAAGTAAACTCAAACTGATATTGATGTTTGTTGGGTGTTTAGCTTCGTTCAGGACTTTTATTTTGAAATGTTACTTCATCTTCTCTGTTGTTCTCTTCAGACTTTCATCCATAAAATAAAGTTGTTGTTTTATTGTTGTCTGATCTGATCAGCAGCATGTTTCTCCTCCTGCCTTAAACTGCTCCTTCTATGGGTAGAGGAGGTGTTGGCTGGAGGAGGAGGAGTCTGAGTGTGTTGTTGTTGTTGTTGTTGTTGTGTGTGAGGTAAACGTACCACGGTGATGCTGATGGCGTCATCTAACTGGTGCATGAGGACGCTGATGACGGCCGACGCCAGCAGCAGCAGAATCAGAGGGTCCTTGAACTGCACACACAGCAAATGACACACACAGAGACATTAGAGATAATAAATAAAAAAATATATATATATACATATATATATATATATATAATAAAACACAGAGACATCAGAGACAATAAAACACTAATACATGGACTTTATTCTGTGAGTGTGTGAGTGTGTGTGTGTGTGTGTGTGTGTATCTTTATGTGTGTGTGTGTGTGTCTGTGTGTGTGTATCTTTATGTGTGTGTGTGTGTGTCTGTGTGTGTGTGAGCTCATTTTTAGCTTTTAAAGAAGTGAGTTCATTTTGAAAAATTAAGACATTTCATTAAAGTAAGGACACTTTGGGAACGTGAGGACACTGAAGACAAAGGCATTACTATTATTATTTTTTTTTTTTTACAAAGAAAAGACGGTTGGGAATTATTTGATCAAAATGTTTATATTTTTACCCAAAATATTATGAATATTAAATTTTTTGCTCAAAATATTATTACTTTTCTTTTTGCAAACTATTAATTATAATAATAATGTACTATGACCTAATTTTAAAACAGCATATTATGAGTTTTACAAAAGTAAACAATATTCTTTCCTCAACAAATTACTTTCAATAACTAATTATTTTATTAATAATGAAATACACTTTTTTGTTGTATTGTGTTGACTTCTGTAGTGAAATAAATACTATATATATAGTGTACATAATCATATAGAGTTTTTGGAGAAAAAAGCAACATTTTGGGAAGACGAAGACAATTAGAGAGTTTTTATAATGACAGGACATTAAAAAAACAACACACAAACAAATCTGTAATTCTTTTAAAAGATGTTTAGACATTCTGCAGCAGGTTGAAAGTGTTTTCTAATAGTTTCTATAAAGAGGAGTCACAGTTTGTGTTGTTGTGGATTCAGATTGTTTAAACTGTATTTATATTTTCACACACAGAAGTTTTCCTGCTCTGTTTCAGTCCTGTGGTCCAGGTCCTAGCTGGTTCTAGAGTCTAAAGGGTTTCTTTCTGTCGTGTGTTCGATCTGAAGCAGTCAGTGATCCGTGGCGAGGAAGAGGAGGAGGAGGAGTGAAGCTCTATTTTCAGCTCCGGCTTCTAAATGACCCGCTTTCCCCGTCAACCACATGAGCGCCTGAACGCATCGCAGAGGAAACTTTAACCCCTCGTGGTTTGATCCTCAGAGCTGCTGCAGGTTGATCTGATCTCTGTCAGTGCAGCGTACAGTCGCACGGTTTCTCTCTGAGGATTAAACCTCATTATGTCAACACAACACTGAAAAAAAATCATTAAAAAAACAACCGAAGTGTAAGTTATTTTACAGATAAGTTCTTTAGAAAAACAGATAACAGTAAATATCTGTATATATTATTTATTAGTTAATCTGTAGAATAACTAAAGGTTTTCTTTACTTTAATATGAAGGTAAGCGGACAGAATTTTCTTTTTTTTTTAAACATTCAATTTAAAGTTGTACTGTATGTTTTGTAATTTTGTCTCTTTTTTGGGTAATTTTGCATCTTTTGTGTCTTTTTTTGCTAATTTTTGTTAATTTGTCTCTTTTTTTGTAATTTTGTGTCTTTTTTGGGTAATTTTGCATCTTTTTTTGGTTATTTTGTATCTTTTTGTGGGTAATGTTGTATCTCTTTTGGTCATTTTGTAAACATGACTGAAAACATGACAATACTTCAATACTTAAATATGTGGAGAAAACTGTTTTTACAGCATTCAGGACACTTGTGGGCACTTGTAAAAGTGTTTCTATATAAATAATGTTTTATTCTCCTGCGTCCTGCGGCTGCTCAGCAGCAGTTTGTGTCCTTGTCAGAGTTCATGAGGACAGAAGACCAAACGTCCTCCGGCTGCTGTTCTCTCATCTTTCTGACCGGCTGCTGCTGGTTTGTTTCTCCAGTTGTTACTTTAACTACAGGAAGAACAAACTTCTGTGTCCTTCTGCAGAGGATTTCTGACCCCGAGCGCTTTTAGTTTGTCTCATTTAAATTGACTTCTGCTGTGATATATAAATTTATATTTAAATAATATTTCTGATTCTCCAGCTGGTGGGGACAGAAACCAGAGTAGAGATGAAGAACGAGGCTGTTTCTGATCTTTGTCTTCTCTAATTCATTCAGATTCTGCTCCATGTTTCTGTGCTGCTGGTCACAGCTGTTGTTGTGTTATATAATCAGAAGTGGGACTTCAGCAGCATTACACACAACAACAGATAAAAATCACTCACTCATAAATATAAAGCCTGATGTATGATGGAGGAGACATAAACATGAGGATATCTGATATAAAACAGCAGGATTGAGCTGTTATGTGACTTTCTGTTTCCTTTCAGAGTGACAGAACAATGACAGAGGAACATGACCAGCCTGCAGACATTTCATCAACACGAGATAAAAATAGTCTTTCGGCTTCGTCCTGCTGCTGCTGCATCCTGCTGCTGCTGCATCCTGCTGCTGCATCTTGCTGCTGTTGCATCTTGCTGCATCTTGCTGCTGCATCTTAATGCTGCTGTTGCATCTTGCTGCATCTTGCTGCTGTTGCATCTTGCTGCTGCATCTTAATGCTGCTGTTGCATCTTGTTGCATCTTGTGCTGTTGCATCTTGCTGCTGTTGCATCTTGCTGCATCTTGCTGCTGCATCTTAATGCTGCTGTTGCTGCATCTTGCTGCTGTTGCATCTTAATGCTGCTGTTGTTGTTGCTGCTGCATCTTGCTTTTCACGTGGGACTTGAACCCCGCTCTGCTTGGTCATTATACTTTTTTGGGGGGGTAATTTTGTTTCTTTTTTTTGTATATTTAAAGTTTTTTTGTGATTTTATGTCTTTTTGGTAATTTTGTGTCATTTTTTGGGGTTATCTTTGTCTCTTCATTTAAGTTAAAATGAATTCATTTCTGTTTTCACACGGGACTGGAGCCCCGACCTCCTGAGTGAAGGTCAGCCTCCTACTGAATGCAGCTTCGCTTGACTTCTCCATCAGCAGGATGGCGGCAGACGGTAAAATACGTAAAAAACGCTCGTTTTTTGCTAAACACGACACATTTTTAAGGCTGAAAACTGCTGATGGAAACTCACCAATTGACATCGTCGTTAATGCCACATTTCAACATTTCGGTTTCAAATTTGCTTCGACTTTGATGGAAACACGACTGATGCTCTTTTTCTTTTGTCATTTTTGGTCGTTTTATGACGTTTTTGGGTGAATTTAGGGTTTTTTTTGTGGTCATTTTAGGGTTTCTTGGGATTATTTTGTGTGTTTTTTGGTGATATTACACCTTTTATGGGTAACTGTATCTTTTTTTTTGTAATAAAATTCTTTAAGGTCAGGGCCGAAGAGTTCCTGGGTAGCGTTCTAAAAGTTTTGACTTGGATGGAAACACGACTAATGGCTTTAGATCGTTGATGTTTTCTCACATGGTTATAAAGTAATAAAAGGAACATCTTCAGTGTTTCCTGTCTGGTTCTTCTTCTGTCAGCTAACATCCTTCAGCTCGAGGCGTTATTATTATTAATCCACCGGACAGCTCATCGTTTTGTTTGTTTCCTTTCCTTGTTGTTTGAGTGGACTAAACGAGGAAACAGCCCGAGGAGATCTGGTGCATGTTTCAGAGCCGCGAGCGCTGAACGATCCGGGTTTAAACATGTTGGAGGAGCGTCTCCGGCTCAGATCCTCCTCAGGCTGTCGGCTTGTTTAGTCCACTCAAACACTGAGCACAGAAACATTTGGCTGCTGCAGCTTTTCTTACAGAGACATGTTCTCTCTTCTTTCCTCATGGTCTAAACGTGCAGCAGCAGCAGGAGAGCACACAGAAATATTAGGAATGAGCAGACGGGACATTAGTACACAGAGTCTGGACTCAGCCGTTTTAAAGTCTTTCTGCAGGCTGACTCATGTCGAAGGTTCAGAAAACCTCAAACCAAACATTTTTTTTGTCATTTTATGAATGTTTTATTTGTATTTTTAAAGTCCTTTTTAGGGTCATTTTATGTATTTTGGGTAATTTTACATCTCTATGGTATATATTTCATTTTATATATTTTTAAAGTCTTTTCCTTGATCATTTTAGAGTTTTTGGTGGGTCATTTTGTGTCATTTTAGCTATTTTTAAAGACTTTTTGGGCATTTTATGGGTTATATTGTGTCTTTTTGAAGGCAATTTTGTGTATATTTTTGTCATTTTGTTTCTTTTTTGGTCATTTTGTATCTTTTTTGGTCATTTTAGGCATCTTTAGTATTTTTTAAGGCTTTTTTTTGCTATATGTGTCTTTTTTTTAGTAATTTCACCTCTTTTTGGTATTTGTAACGTCTTTTTTTGATAATCTTCTGTCATTTTTTTGTCCTTTTTCAGCTCCCTCTGACAGGGTTTTTTGGCCGGGCCCATTAGTGAACAGTTCTTTGGTTTTCCTCCACCAGAGAACCGAGATGTTTCCTGTGTCTGATGTTCCAGTGGTGAGAACAGATCATTTCCTGTATCAGCGTTTACCTGAGAGATGTATTTCCTCCATAGCGGCTCTTCTTCACTGATGTCGAACTCGTTCCAGCCGTGATACGCTCTCCTCTGCCTCACCTCCTCCTCGCTCAGACCCAGCTGCAGCTCCGCCTGCAGAGCCACGTTATAACACGCTTATTACACTACACAACACGCTTATTACACAACACAACTCAGTTAGTCTGAACGGTTAAAGTCAGACGGGAAACTGGAACATTTGTTAAAAGGTAAAACACCTTCTGAAATAAGTTTGGTTGTCCTGCAACATGTCTCGTCAGTTTCACTGGCAAAATAAATACATAAATGTGCAAAAGTCTGAGGCAGCTGTGAAGAATTGATGCTGGTTTGATTTAGATTTTTCTTCTGTTAACTCACTTTGCATTTTTATTTGATAAAAATAAACTATTAAAGTTTTTATTTTTGAAAGCATTCTTATTTTACAACATTCTTTCACGCCTGCCTAAAACTTTTCCTCTCATTCTCATTCTATGTTTGTTCTTCATTTTTTATTATTTACAACATTAGATTTATAATAAAGACATCGAAACTATGACGGGACACGTATGGAATTATGTAGTAAACAAAAAGTGTTAAACAAACAGACAGACACACACAGACAGACAGACAGACAGACAGACAGACAGACAGACAGACAGACAGACACACACACACATACACACAGACACAGACACACACACAGACACACACACACACAAATAGACAGACACACAGACACAGACACAGACACACACACACACACACACACACACAGACAGACAGACACACACACACAGACACACAGACACACACACAAATAGACAGACACACAGACACAGACAGACAGACAGACACACACACACACTCACACACAGACAGACACACACACTCACACACAGACAGACAGACTCTCTCCCTCTCTTACCTGCAGGACACAGACTACTTCGTTGACGGGGAGTTCGCTGGCCTTCCTGGACGTTAGTACGGGGACCATGGTCTCATCTTCACTGAATTGTTGTCTCTCGGAAAGCTGCAACACAAACAAACAAACACACAGAGGACGGTTAGTGAGGACACTGGGAGACGTGCGCTGACCTCTGACCTCTGACCTCCGTCTGACCGAGTCGCCTGCAGCTCAACAACTTGATATTCTGTTGTTCTAACTGGAGACTTTCCTCCTGAACGAAGAGAAGAACAACATCCAGGAGACTGAAGCCTGAGAGCTGCAGGCTGTGGACACAACTTCTCGTCACCGAGTTCACCTGAGCTCTCCTTTTATGTCCTTTTTTGTATTTTTAAAGTCCTTTTTTTGGTCATTTTGTAGTTTTTTAGTAACTTCAGGTCTTTTTGGTATTGAAACAGGAGCATTTGGGGTTATTTTGTGTCCTATTTGGTCATTTTATGATTTCATTTGAGTCATTCTGTGTCTTTTTGGTCATTTTCTGTTTTGTTTTTTTTAGGTCATTTTGTGTGTTTGTTTTTTTGTATTTTTAAAGTCCTTTTTTTGGTAATTATGTGTAATTTTCAGATATTTTGGGTATTTTTAAATTCTTTTTTTGGTTATTTTGTGTTTTTTTTTGTCATTTTAGGTATTTTTTGTATTTTTAAAGTCCTTTTTGTAGTCCTTTTATCTTTTTAGGTAACTTCACATCTTTTTGGTATTTGAAACGTCTTTTTTGTAATTTTGTGTCATTTTTTGGTCATTTTAAGGATTTATTTTGTATTTATTTATTTTTTTTGGTCATTTTTGGAGTATTTGGGGTCATTTTGTGTCTTTTTTGGTCATTTTGTGGGTTTTTTTGGTCATTTTGTGTATTTTTGTAGGTAACTGTGTCTTTTTAGGTAATTTTGTGTCTTTTTTAGGTGTTTTTCCCTCTCACATCTATAAAATCTCCCTCTGTAACACTGTAGCGTCTCAGGCAGCAGATTTGCTGTTTTTCTGATCCTGCTGCTCTCTGCAGAAGCTTCGTCTCACCTTTCTTCGCCTTTATTCACAGTTTCAACAATACACATATAAACTCAAGGTTGATGCCAGATAAAAAGGCCTGCAGAGGAATGAATAAATAGATCCATCTCTGAACACTTGGCAGAGCGTTTCTGTTTCTGTCTGTAATCTCACAGACTCTCTCCACTTCTGTTCAGCAGCTGGAAACAAGACACACTGCACGCAAACGTGCATAAAAGATGCAATTAGTATAGACAGTTAGTATAGTACTATAGTCTCTTCAAACTACAAGATCTACAACCTAAAAACACAACAGCTCGTCTGTCAGAACCTCCCATGTGTTTCTAAAAATATCACACAACATTAAACAGTAACGTAAGGTTATAAGGAACAAATAGCTTTGGTTTGGTTGAATTTGTGCTCCATCAGCACTTCTCTAAGGTTTAGGACCAAACAGTTCCTGGTTGGGCTCTAAAAGACTAAAAGAGGAAATAAATGATGTAAATGGTGGAAGTGAAGTAGTTAGGAGGACGACGTGACTACAGGAAGTGACATCGTTCAGTAAAAACCTGATGCAGGAAGTTAAGAGATGTTTGAATCACATGCTGACCTTTGGCCTCACACGGGGCACCAACACTGACCTGCTGTCTTTTTATTCTGTCATTTTTGGTTGTTTTATGTCTTTTTTTTGGTAATTTTAGGTTTTTTTTTTGTTATTTTGTGTCTTTTTTTTGGCTTTTTTACACGCTTTTTGGTATTTGTGTCTTTTTTTGTAATATTACGTATTTTTTTGTCTTTTTGTTTATCTTTTGGTCATTTATTTTTTGTGTAATTTTTTTCTATTTTTATGTATTTTAAAAGTTTTTAGGGGGTAATTTCTATCTTTTTGGTATTTGTATGTCTTTTTTTGATAATTTTACATATCTTTTGGTCATTACATATATTTTGAAATATTGAGTCATTTTTTGACAATTTATTTTGGGTTGTTTTGGGTTATATGTGGTTTTTTTTTTGTCATTTTAAGCTTTTTTTTGTTAATTGTGTCTTTTTTCCCGTCTTCTGGTCTTTTTTGTAACATTACGTCTTTTTGTCTATTTTTTGGTCATTTATTTTTGTGTCATCTTTTGTATTTTTAAAGTTTTTTGGGGTAATTTCTGTCTTTTTGGTATTTGCATGTCTTTTTTTTTTATCATTTTACATATTTTTTTGTCATTACATTTTTTTGTAATTTTGATTCATATTTGTAAATTTAGATTCCAGCCTGCTGTAAATCTTTTCTTCTGTTTAGTGTGTAAAAGACACCAAGAATAATCTGAATATTTAATGGTGTAATCTGACAGTTTATTGTTGTGCAGGATGATGAAGATGATGATGATGATGATGATTAGAAGAGGAGCAAAGACTCGTTGAGGTCCAGAGAGGAACGAGGCTGACAGCGTTTTAACACACCAAGAAACAAAAAGAGAAGAAGGAAAAAGAGCCCAGAGGGTTTAAAACCAGAACAAAGACTCTTTTTACTTTCACTCACAAGGAAGAAGGAAAAAACACTTTCATTGCTCTGTCAGCTCATTTTACATGTCACTATGAAGATCTATTTTAAAACACTTTATAGAGAGTTTACTGCATCAGGATTTTATGATCAAAGATCCTCTTCTGCTCAGGAAACTTCTGGAACTTCTGTCAGACTTTACGGAGAAATTTAATTCACAACTTTACTATAAATTGGTCATTTTGCTTCTTTTGTTGGTCATTTTACATATTTTGTGGTCACTACACTGTTTTTGTTGTCATTTTGTGTATTTTCTTTTCTAATTGTATGTCTTTTTTGCATTTTTAAAGTATTTTCTTTGGTAATTTTAGGTCTTTTTTGTTATTTTGTGTAATTTTTTGTATTTCTAAAGTCATTTTTTAAATTATTATATGTATTTTTGGTAATTTTAGGCTTTTTTTAATTTTTAAAGTATTTTTTTGTCTTTTTGGTCATTATGTGTCATTTTTTTAGTTATTTTATGTCTGTTTTGTCATTTTAGGGTTTTTTTTTTGTAATTTTGTGTCATTTTTCGGTGATTTTATGTCTATTTTTGTATTTTTAAAGTCACCCACCGCCATGCAACGCCTTCGCCGCTTCATACCCCCAGCAACATGCGGGTCTTTGTAACAGCTGCAGGACTTGATGGCTGCTTGACTATGCGTTCATACGTTTGGACGGGTTGACAGAGAACAGAAAAATAAATGATGGAAGTCAAGTAGTTACGGTTTTGGTCATTTTGATTTCATGACTTTTGTTCTCATTCGTCTACTTTTGTATATTTTTTTGGGTAATTTTGGGGGTTTTGGGGTTATTTTGTGTCATTTTTTGTGTATTTTTTTCTAATTGTATGTCTTTTTTGCATTTTTTAAAAAGTATTTTCATGGTCATTTTAAGTTTTTTGTAATTTTCTGTCTTTTTTGTAATTTTAGGTCTTTTTTTTAGCCTGGCTAACACCAGACCAAATCTCATTGGAGATTAGGTCTGGACACCTTCAATGCATTTCTCCGTAGAGGAGGTGTGGTTTACGATCCTCCGGAGCCGTTTATTGGGCGCTTAGAATGTCTATCAAAGCGTCTGTAGGTAGCTCTTAGCCAATCAGATCAGTTATACCAGATGACGTAGTAGAGCAACAGAGATGGATGTTTGTTGTGTGTGTGTCTGTGAGAGAGTGTTGCTGCTGCTTTGCTTCTCCAGTTCTCGCTTTCTGCAAGATTATTTATTTTCACGCTTTATTCCCCCTCATGTCATTCAGCCACACACACCCACTGATTTTATGGGCAATAAACAAGCTGCTGCGGGTCTCTGGGGGCTCCGCTGTCCCCCGGCTCGGAGCCAGATCACCGGCGGTGACCGGCGGTCTCACCGGCTCGGCGCAACGAGCCGCAGAAACCGCCCGTGCGGCGCTAATAGCCCCGCTATCGGTGATCTCGCTACCAGCCGGGGGACAGCGTAGCTGCCGAGAGACCTTTCGCCTTTCAACTTTCGCTCTAAACTATTTAAAACACCATCTACAGCTAAAGAGAGTTTCGCGTCCGCAGCAGCCATGTTGGATCCGGAAAGTTTCCAAGTGCCGAGTAGTACGCGTCATCGTCTCACCGTCCCTCCCCGCTCTGTGATTGGATCCCTAAAACAGGGCTAAGATAATCGCCTCGTTTCCAGACTGCCTGGAGGTTCGAAATCAAATTCGAGCGCGCAAGGCAGTCTGGGTATACCCAGGCTATCTTTTTTTGGTAATTTATTCTCCTTTTTTGTATTTCTTTTTAACAGGTTGATGGTAAATCTCATTGTACTAGTACTTGTTACTCTGTGCAATGACAATAAAGGCTTCTGATCTGATACAGGTATTATCTTTACAATCTGTATGTTGACTCGTCAGCTGTTTTAGTTCGGACAGATCGCTCTTATTACTAAAAGGTCAGTCAGTCAGTCAGTCAGTCAGTCAGTCTGTCTGTCTCCGCTATGAAAACTTCTTTAACACAACGCTGCTGCAGCGGGGAATCCTGGGTAAAACCTGGCAGAAGATCTTGTCGTGACCAAAACAGCAACAGACGGATTCCAAACACTTTAAAACACTGTAAGTTGGATAAAAACGTTGAGTTTTCTACTACCAGCGTGTTTCTGAGGCGGATCTAAAGTCACCAGTTTGATGTTTGAACAGTGAAATGTAGCATCAGCACCGAGGTGTCAGTCAACCACAAACACTCACCTGCTGAGTCATCAGATACTCAGCTCGTCCTGAATGAATCCCAGATATTTCTCATCTACCTTCAATGTTTTCAGTCTGAAGACGAGACGACCGAACGCTACGAAACAGCCAAACTGAGCCGACGCTCCACAGCCAGCAGAGACCAGAGCTCATAGGAATGTATGGAGAGAGACAAACAGCTGGTTCCTCCAACAACCTGACACCTCACACAGACTAGAAACACTTTACAACAGCAAACACACCAACACTATTCTGTAGAAACCAGAGCTCAGAGAAGAACTCCTGTTACTGAGATCATTCATCATAAAACTTTAGAGAGCAGAGGAATAAATGGTGGAAGTGAAGTAGTGACGGTTTTTGTCATTTTATGACTTTTGTTGGTCTTTTTACATATTTTTTGGGTCATTACTTGGGTTTTTTGGTCATTTGGTTCTCATTCTATGTCTACTTTTGTATTTTTTTTTGTCATTTTAGGGGTTATGGGGTTACTTTGTATCATTTTTGTCTATTTGTTTTGGTAATCTCATGTCCTTTTGGTATATGTAATGTCTATTTTTGGTCATTTGTATATATATATATATATATATATATATATATATATATATATAGATAGATATCTATAGATGTCACACAACTTTGAAATATTATCATGATTAAAAGAAAAAAAAACAGAAAATACACATCATATTGCTGAATGTAAAATAAAAAAACAACTTTATGTTTGCTTACATATTAAACTTTAAATTCAATGTTAATTTTTAAATAAATAAATAATTTATTTATTATTAATCGTATTTATCTGTGTTTTTTTGGCAACTATTGCTGCAAGACTTTTACTGCTTTTTAATGATTATTATTATATATTTATTTATTTATTACAGTGTAGAAGCTACATACAAATATTAGCATGATTAAAAGAAAAATGTATTTTCTTTTAACACAGAAAAAAATTCACATTATATTGCTGAATGCAAAATTAAAAAAGCAACCTTGTTTTCTTACAGTTAAACTTTAAGTTTAACGTCAGAGAAAATGTAAAAAGAAATTCATAAACAGTATATATATATATATATATATATATATATACCTTTATAGACCTATATAGACCTTTTACTGTTTTTTTAATGATTTCTTTTTACATTAAACTTAAATTTAAACAGAAAGCAGCTTGTTTAAATGTAACATTCATTAGTTTGATGAGTACTTCCTGTCTGGTTATTGTTGTGTGGTTGTGAGTCAGCAGCTATAATCACCTGGGTGATGAGGTCAGGGTTCAGGAGGAGCCGGTTCCTCCTGTTTCACTCTGCTCCTCTTCAGCTCAACACAGACAACCAGCAGCAGTTAGCTGAGCTACACACCTGGTAGAACCCAGGACCTGGTAGAACCAAGGACCCGGTAGTCTTCTCAGGACCTGGTAGTCTTCTCAGGACCTGGTCCCCTCTCTGCAGCTCTGTATGAACCAGATAAACTACCAGTGTGTCCTCTGACTGAGGCTCCTCAGACCAGAGTGGTGAGACCGGCTGACAGGATTGTTTCTGATTAGCAGCTTAGAGGAGGAACTTCCTGCTCCTCCTCCTGCTGCTGGAGCAGACGCTGCCCCTGCAGGACGGGAGGACAACTGCACCCACTGCTTTTATATATATAGAAGCGATATGTTGTCCCGGAAATTATTGGGATATTATTGTAATTTTAAGACCAATTTATGTCGCTGAACTCACGTCATTTAGGACATTTATCTAAAAACTTTAGAGTGGGAAATAAATGATGTAAATGCTGGAAGTGAAGTAGTTACGGGTTTGGTCATTTCGCATCTTTTGATGGTCATTTTACATATTTTTTGGTCATTACATGTTTTTTGGGGGGGGTAATTTTGTGTTTCTAATTTTTTAATGTCTATTATTGTATTTTTGAAGTAATTTTTATGTATTTTTTATAGTCTTTGTAACATATTTCTTGGTAATTTTGTGTACTTTTTTCTCATTTTATGTCTATTTTTGGTATTTTTTTTCTTTTTCTGTAATTTTTTTTCTCATTTTGTGTCTATTTTTGTTTATTTAAAGTATTTTTAATGTATTTTTATTCACTTTAGGGGTTTGGGGGGTTATTTTGTGTAATTTTAGGTTGTTTTTTTGTCATTTTGTGTCTTTTTTTGTTTTTTGATATTTGTTACCTCTTTCTTTGTAACACTTTTCCCTCATTTTATGTCTATTTTTGTATTCTTAAAGTCTTTTTTTGGTCATTTTATGTCTTTTTTTTAGTAAATTCACGTCTTTTTGTGTTCATTTTATTATTTTATTTTTAGCTCCTCCACAGTCCAGATCTGGTCTCTGCTGGTTTCGACAGACAGAGCTGGACTACCAGGCCAACAGACTGACCCCTCAACCTCAAACAAAACACCAAATAATAATAAGTCATATTTTCTTGACCTGAGTGATTAAAAACACAGTGAGACTCGGAGCAGGTTTGTCCTGACGCTCCCAACAGGCTCCAGCCTCATTTGACTACACAAAACATGCAAAACAGAAACAAAACAAGCCGACGGAATAAACAAATATTACATCTCTGCTCAGGTCCTCAGAGCTTCGTCCTCGTTACAACCTGCAGCCTTTTATCACGGTTTCCCAGCAACAACCGGAGCAGGTCGGCCTGTAGCGGGCTGGGAGCCAGATCCCTGCAGGCAGCTGGACATCGATCTCTCAGCCGGAGCGAGAGGCGAGGACGTGAACTTTAACCGGTCAGAGAGGAGCTGCTGCTTTATGACCAGGAACACAACAAACAGCAGCTTTATGCCCTCAATGCAACTCATACACTGTAAAAACTAACTCCTTCCATCACCCTCAACAGACTGCTGGGAAACTTCTGTCTGTCAGGATTTTCTGAGACTTTGATGGGGGACCCAAACAGAGTCCGGGGGTCTGGGGCCATGCTCCCCGGAGAACATTTTTACCCTAAAAGTCTAAATTTCCTTCCTGTGCCTCTCGCACATTCTAATGCCACTATTCCATCTGAATCATTGCATATTTTAGAGAATTATTGTAAAGGATAATAAGGGTTCTTCTATGTCTTCTTGTAATTCTGTGGTTGACTCTGCTAACACATCCATGTGCTCTTATTTTGAAAGCTACATGTGTTTGCTTTTATTTTGAAGGTGGGTCTAACACTTTCTCACCGTAACGCCTTATGGTGCGTTTAATTTACACCGAAAGTCTGAACTTGCTCGGAAGAACAGACAGGTAGAGACAGACAGGTTTAAAGTTTTTCAGTGGGTGTTCTGGTTTAAAACAACAAAACACTAACAGACCAAACTTTGTGAGCACAGCAGCAAATAAAGTTTTAAAAAGTGGGCGATAATTTCCAGTTTGTTTGTGTTCTTGTATGCATCATTGGACTGAATCCATGTCCTCCCATGTTTAAATATACCAGAGACAAAAGAGCAGCAGAGTGACGTTAGGGCCGGGTGTCGCCTGACGCAGCAAACTAAACACTAAGAACCACAACAGGCAGAGTGGGAACACTGGTTTAACAGGACCAATGGCGTCCTCGCCTCTCGCCCCGTCACAGAGATCAGAGAATGAATGAATGAATGAATCAGTCCAACCTTCTACAGAGGAGAGGGAAAATATGCATTTTGGATTTGAAGTAATTATCCAGTTAACCTTATATATAATAGATAAATCTCTATAATCTCTATGAAGTCCTGCAGCTCTGTGGAATCAATCAGAACAACTCAAACAGAATGTGTGTGTGTGCAGAATAACAGTTAGAATGACAGAAACCAGAAAAAAAGTTGAATTATTTTCAAAAAATGCGAATGAAATGGAATTTATATCTAAAACACTTTTCCAAGTGCCCACACGTGACATGAATGTTATTAAAAAATGACTAAAAAATGTAACGTAATACCACCAAAGAACACACAAAAATTCCTTAAAAAGATCCAAAATGACAAAAACCAAATATGTAAAGTGACCAAAAAGAAAAGGTACAAAAAAATGACCAAAAAATAACATGAAATAAAGGATTTTTTAAATTTATTAAAATCACCAAAACACTATGTTAAATTACCAAAAAATACACAAAATTAGTTAGAATGACGTAAACCAGAAAAAAAGTTGAATTTCTGATAAATTACTTTTCAAAAATTGGAATAAAATGGAATTTTTATATAAACATTTTTCCAAGTGTCCTGAATGTTGTTGTCCTGAAACACAGAATTATCAAAAAGCAACTAAATCTTCAAAAGAATCGCAAAAAAAATCTCAAAATTACAAAAAAAAAATACTAAAAGGAGACACAAAATTACCAAAAAACATGTAACCCCCCCAGTTTTCTCCACATATTGTACATATTGAAGTATCATCATGTTTCTGATGTCTGATATCTACGGTAAACTGTGTATTTTGGTGATATTTTTAAAGAAAACACTTTCTACAAACCACTATTTAGTCAACAATTTACCTTGACTTTCTACAATAAGGTGGATAAAACCTGTAATGAGAACATTGTTAAAAATGGTCCGAAATTTTACTTTAAAGCTTCATTTGGTCACTTTTTATAACGGAAACTTTCACAACTTCAAGGTTCAAGGCCTGTTGGAGGGTTCAAACTCTCATATAATGCCTGTTTTCATAGTTTCTTCAGGGTTCAGAGGGTTAAATGACTCAAATAACTGATGAATGATCACATTTCTTTTCGTTTAATGGAGGAAGCAGCCGAGTGAACGAGCCTGAGAACAGACAGGATGCTGCCACACACACACACACACACACACACACACACACACACGCGGTCAGGAATATGACTCAGTTATTATTGGACGTCTGTGTGCAAAAATGTAATTTAAAAAAGCAGCGAAACTTCTGTGAAAACTGTGAAAAGTTATTTAGTTGTGACGTTTTTTCCCCCATAAATTTCAGATTTTATTTTTCCCTCGTACTTTTGTGAGGTTTTTTTCTCATAAATTTAAGGTTTTTTTTTCTTGGATATTTGTCCCTATTTCCGAGAAATTTGTGGGGTTTTTTCCCACGATAAATTTTAGATTTTTCTCAGAAATTTAAGATTTTTTTTTCCGGATATTTGTCACTTTTTTTCTCGTAAATTTGATGATTATTCTCTCGGATATTTGTCACATTCTCCTCAGAAGTTTGTGTATTTTTTCCAGGTAAATTTGTGATTATTGTCAGAAATGTGTAACTTTTTTCTGTCCTCCTTCAGCAGGTAGACAACCAGAGCAAACACTCCTCCTCCTCCTCCTCCTCCTCCTCCTCCTCCTCCTCCTCCTCCTCCTCCTCCTCCTCCTCCTCCTCCGTCCAGTCTCAGGATTAAATGACACCATGTTTGTTTTATTTTTTATAATATGATTCATATCCTGAGCAGCGCCTCATATCCTGGTCCTGGTCTCATTATTCACCAGAAGCTGATTTCAGGTGTCTCTGTGTCCCACTGCCCAGGAAACAACAGCAGAGCCCCCGCCAAAATAAAACACACAATGATGCTGAGTCACACTGATAAAACCAGAAGAATCACTCAAGAAATCATTAATAACCACACAGCTGATTAAACTCAGCTATCAGGCTCCTGTTAATGGTTAAATCATGAATTATGAAGTATTAAATATGTCAAGATAATCACACACATCAAACGCTACTAAAGGTGAAGAAAAAAACTGTTTATATTTTAATATAAACAAGAGAAAAGAAAAAAAAAATCACAGATTTACTGGGAAAAAAAATACAAATTCCCGAGAAATATCACAAACTTCTGAGAAAAGTGACAAATATACGAGAAAAAAAAATCAAATATCCAAGAAAAAAAGTTACATATTTTAGGAAAAAAAATCTCTAAATTTATGACAAAAAGGTCACAAATTTCCAAGAAAAAAATGACAAATATTCAAGAAAAAAGTGACAAATATTCAAGAAAAAAGTGACAAATATCCGAGATTAAACTCACAAATGTCCGAGAAAAAAGTTACACATTTGAAAAAATAAAATCTCAAATTTGTGAGAAAAAAATCACAAATTTCTGTAAAAAAAGTGACAAACTTACGAGAAAAAAGTGACAAAGTACGAGAAAAAAAGTGACAAATATTCAAGAAAAAAGTGACAAATATCCAAGAAAAAAGTGACACATTTGAGAAAAACAAATCTCAAATATGTGAGAAAAAACGTCCAAATTTATGGGGAAAAAGTTTCAAATTTACCAGGAATTTTTTATTGACTTTTTGTGAAAAAAACCCTCAAATTTATGAGAAGAAAAACTCACAAATATACTAGAAAAAAACCTACAAAAGTGTCAGTCTTTCCCTCACAGACTCAGAGTTCACATAGAGAAACCAAACCAGAGACTCTGAGTCGTCTCTCCTTCAGTCTGAACATCAAACGGATCACGTTACAGACTCCAGCTTCACATCATGAAGCTCTGATGGGAACTTCATTTTCTCTGACTGTTCCAACCAGATACAAAAAAAAAACACACACTAAACTAATTTACACAAAGATTCATAGAGTTCATCATCTGTAGAAAAAACGGAGCTACAAGAAACAAGTAAATTCAGAATTTAACTGAATCTGGAAGATTTCACATCACAGCAAAATCTCACAGGGAGGAGAGTGTGTGTGTGTGTGTGTGTGTGTGTGTGTGAGGATGATGATGTTAATGTGTGAACACTGAACACACACACAGTCTGTGAGTGTGAAATGTGGAGCAGCTTCATGTTCTCAGTTTATTTTCTCTGGTTTCTGTTTCTACGTCGACTCACATCGTCACCGCAGGAGATGAAGAGTTCTGATATTACAAAGAGTTCAGGGTTTATCTGATATTATAAAGAGTTCAGGGTTTATCTGATATTATAAAGAGTTCAGGGTTTTATCTGATATTATAAAGAGTTCAGGGTTTATCTGATATTATAAAGAGTTCAGGGTTTTATCTGATATTATAAAGAGTTCAGGGTTTTATCTGATATTATAAAGAGTTCAGGGTTTATCTGATATTATAAAGAGTTCAGGGTTTATCTGATATTATAAAGAGTTCAGGGTTTATCTGATATTATAAAGAGTTCAGGGTTTTATCTGATATTATAAAGAGTTCAGGGTTTATCTGATATTATAAAGAGTTCAGGGTTGATCTGATATTATAAAGAGTTCAGGGTTTTATCTGATATTATAAAGAGTTCAGGGTTTATCTGATATTATAAAGAGTTCAGGGTTGATCTGATATTATAAAGAGTTCAGGGTTTTATCTGATATTATAAAGAGTTCAGGGTTTTATCTGATATTATAAAGAGTTCAGGGTTTATCTGATATTATAAAGAGTTCAGGGTTTTATCTGATATTATAAAGAGTTCAGGGTTTTATCTGATATTATAAAGAGTTCAGGGTTTATCTGATATTTTAAAGGAGTTCAGGGTTTATCTGATATTACAAAGGAGTTCAGGGTTTTACCTGATATTTTAAAGGCCGAGAGGCTGAATGAAAGTAAAACCAGGCTGGAAACAGCACAGCTAAATGATTTCTCACAGCTTGAAGGTGTTTTTGTTTATTTGCTGCTTTTTTTAAATTTAATTTTTGCACAAAGAAACCTGTAGTGTGTGTGCATAAAATCAGAAATTTACTAGAAAAAAGTTACAAAAATCCAAGAAAAAAAATCAGAAATTTACGTGAAAAAAAAGACAAATATCCAAGAAAAGGATAACAAATTTATGAGAAAAAAAGTTACAAATTTACGACAAATATCACAAATTTAGTGGGAATAAAATCACAAACTTCAGAAAAAAAATTGACAAATATACAAGAAAAAAAAAATCACAAATTTACCAGGGGAAAAAGTGACAAACATCAGAGAAAAAAAACAAAACAAAAAAATTTACGTGACAAAAGTTACAAATTTATGAGAAATATGACAAATTTACTGGGAGAAAAAGTGACAAATATTCAAGAAAAAAAATCCTGAATTTACCGGGGAAAATAATCACAAATTTACGAGAATGATGTGACAAATATCCGAGAGAAAAATCAAAAATTTATGAGAAAAATGCTCACAAAAATCGTAACAACTAAATGACTTTTCACAGTTTTCACAGAAGTTTTGCAGTTTTTTTAAATTAAATTTTTGCACACAGACGTCCAATAATAACCGAGTCATATTCCTGACCGTGTGTGTGTGTGTGTGTGTGTGAGAGTGTGTGTGTGTGTGTGTGTGTGTGTGTGTGTGTGTATGTGTGTGTGTGTGTGTATAGAGTCCTGCCACCTCAATGGTCAATATTTGATCAAGCTGTCATTGTTTTATTTCAGTGTCTTTAGTGTTTCAGAGCTTATTGCCGGATCAGTTTCCTGGTTAATAAAATACCAGAACTCACTCCCAGGTTTATTAATAAATCTCTAATCACTTAAACACAAATATTCAGACAGCAAGCTAATCATTTTTCAGCTTTTCAGTAAGTTCAGAATCAAGTTCATGTTCTCTGTAAGCTGAAATCTGTCTGATGGTGCCCAGTCCAAACCCTGAGGTGTCCCAGCAGAGATCAGCTGATCTCACGCTTCACGTTCAGGTATTTAAGTTGTTGTTGGTGAATTCTCAAAGACAAAAGGCAGATAAATCCTTCGTATAACAGACACAGTAACAGGCGGCTCCCTTCACTGAGTCATATTAATATTTTAAATAGAGGTTAAAATGTTGTGCAGCAGGTTCTGAGGGATCAGTCCGGTTGAACCTTTGTACAGCGTTTTGTTCTCCACGGACAAAAGAAACTTTTCATTCATGCTAATATTTATAGACGAGTCCTCTCTTACAAACGTTTGATTCAATAAGCACAAATACTGCGCTGAGTTTGGGAACACAGAAAAAAGTTATAAATGAATAGGAAAAAAACCCTCACAAAAGTACGAGGGGGGGAGGGGGTTATCATAAATTTACGGAAAAATAAACTCACAAATATACGACAAAAAAACCCAAACATACAGAGTTACACATTATGAGAAAGAAATATCGAATTTATGAGAAAATTTACAAATTTTCAAGAAAAAGTATGAAAATTTACTGGGGGGAAAAAATCACAAATTTACGAGACACGAACATTTTCCGGAGTTTAATTTTTTTAATTTTTTTTTTTAATCACAAATTTGTGAGAAAAAAATGAAGAAAATTTTCCCAAAGGAAAAAAAAAATCACAAATTTACGCGAAAATAGTGACAAGTATCTGAGAAAAAAAAGTTACAAATTTACGAGGAAAAAACCCTCATAATAGTATGGGGGGGGGGTCATAAATTAACGGGTAAATAAACGAGAAGAAGAAAAAACATACAGAGTTACACATTAATGAGAACGAAGTATCTAATTCATGAGAAAATTTACAAATTTTCAAGAAGAAGTACGAAAATTTACCGGGCAAAAAAAATCACAAATTTACGAGAAAAAATTTAAACTTCAACTTAAATAATTCACTCCGTCAATATGAGACTGTCTCCATGTATGTGCGTGATGTAAAAGGTGTTGCGGGGCGTTCAGGGTCACATAGGACATGATAAACCTTCAGCTATAAGAGGAATTATAAAGGTGTGACTGGTCCAACAGGTTCAACAGGAGCAGAAGAATCAGGAACATGTGGATCAACAGCCAACAGATGATGTCAGGACAGAAAACAGATTGACTGTTTATATTAGTGGGAGGAGTTTTACTTTGTTTCTTTACTGTGACAGTTTCAGACGTCTCAAACAATCTCAACTCTGCATTAAAGGGACCAAACTGACCCAATGAACCTTAATGACAACATTCATAAGCATAAAGCCTCCTTCGTCTTAATAACAGCATCATGTCAGTCTGATGGCGTTTAGAAGAAAGCTGCAAACTCGATCATCTATAACGTTAACGATCAATCAATCGATTCATGGCTGCATGCATGCATGGGCAAAATATAAGAAATATCTAATTTATGAGATAATGTACACATTTTCAAGAAAAGGTAAGAAAATTTACCAGGGGAAAAAAAAATCACAAATTTGCGAGAAAATAGTGACAGGTATCTGAGAAAAAAAGTTACAAATTTACGAGAAAAAAAAACTCACAAAAGTACAAAAAACATACAGAGTTACACATTTATGAGAAAGAAAAAACTAATTCATTAGAAAATTTACAAATTTTCAAGAAAAAGTTCGACAATTTACTGGGGAAAAAAAAAATCACAATTTTCCGAGAAAAAAAGTAAGAACATTTTCGGGGAAAAAAAAAATCACAAATTTACGAGAAAAAAAGGAAGAAAATTTTCGGGGGAAAAAAAAAACCACAAATTTGCGAGAAAAAAGGAAGAACATTTTCGGGAAAAAAAAAAAAAATCACAAATTTACGAGAAAAAAAGTAAGAAAATTCTCGGGAAAAAAAATAATCACAAATTTGCGAGAAATTAGTGACAGGTATCTGAGAAAAAAAGTTACAAATTGAACCGGCGACCCTCTTGCTGTGAGGCGAGAAAGCTAACCACAACACCACCGTGTATGTATATATATATATATATATATATATATATACATACATACATACATATATATAAAATTTCTAATATATATATACATACATATATATATATATATATATATCAGTGTTTCCCCTAGATTTTTTTCCAGCACGGTGCTGTGTGTCCGTGGCCACGAGAAGTGTTACCAACTCCTCAGGAAGGAAACTAGCTTTTGGCTCCAAAAAGTTGCTAAAAGTCGCGAAATGACGTCATCGCTTAATTTGCATAATTGACCATGCGCATGTAGTTGTAATGGAGAGAGAGAGAGGAGAGAGGAATAAGGTTGTGGAGACCAAAAGAGAGTAAAAACACCCTAAATATGTTTAGAACTGATAGTGAACTGTCTCCTGTCACAACTCCTCCTCATTCATCCTCCTCAGCACTAAAGGCTGCAGACCAAGAAGACACTCGGACTGGAAACCAGACAGCCAAACTTCACACAACATATTTAACATATTTTTTATAGAAATGTCACTTTATGGAGCTTTGATTAAAAAAAAGGGTTCTCCTGTTACATACAGTATTTATGTTCACTTAAACAAACAATAAAACTACTTGTGACATGTCATATTTTTATTTGACTTTGACTGAACATTAGGGTGATTCTCATCAACATTCCTTTGACTCTTTATAACAAATTCAATCTAAAGTCACTGTTATTATAATATGAATTTATAATCTATTTAAAGAATTTTAAGGTATTTTCTGACATTTTTAGAGACACTGTGAGCAACAAATTTAATTACCGTAAAACACATTTTTAAATTAAAAAAACAACAAAAGGTTTTTTTTCTTTGGCCATCAATTAAATATGTTCAAGGGTAGCTGGTATCACCAACATGTATTTTATTAAAATATACACATATTTTAATGCAAACAATTCTATCATTACCGTAACATTTAACCATTTTATATCATCAATTTTCAGTCAGATTTTGTTCTTTATACATTGTTAAAAACCATTATGTTTGATTATATTGTGTTAAATTAAACATTTTTAAACAAATGTATATTTATTTTTATAAAGTTTATTAAATATTTATTGTATATAAGTGTGGGCAAACCATGACATTTTTATCTGGACGCATTACAGTAATGAAATTGTGAATCCAAAATATGTTTTAAAAATATAAAAATATTATTTTAACACAAAACAATGAATTGTGCCTCATTATGGCTATATTGTTCATTCATATAAAGTGAAATATATTTAGTTTAATAAAGTATGTCCTTATAATCTACACAGACAGAAATCTCAATTTGAGATAAAAATATCAGGATATATGTCGTATATCGATATTCAGCCTGAATATATCAGGATATGATTTTTAGTCCATATCGTTAAAAAATTGCACTGAGATAAATATTAAAATTCATATGATAAGTAATATATAAACAGCTAAATGGCTGTTTGGGAGGTTTTTTCTGGCTGGAGTTTTTTTTCCCTTGCAGCATTATTTTAAACTCTGAAAACACATAAAAGCCGTTTTAAAAGCACGTTCAGCTTCGTTGTAATGCCAGTCTGTGTCTCTATTATTCTCATATAATTGTATTTTTTTTAACGTACCGGCTGGTTGCTGTTAGCAGCGTCTCCTCTCTCATCCTGATCAGATCCAACATGTTTCCTCCCTGAAACTGATCTCAGCTTCTGCACTAACTCCATTTATCCTCCAAACTCTCTGGAGCTCTTCAACCCACGGAGACTTCTCTCACTCTGACACACTGACTGGCTCCAGCTGCTACTGGAGAGACTGACTGTGTGTGTGTGTGTGTGTGTGTGTGTGTGTGTGTGTGTGTGAGCCCCGCCTCCCTCAGAGATCAGCTGACTGAGTGAAGGAGCTCCTCCACTGGCCAACATGGTGATGACTAATGTAAACAAACAGGCATGTAAACAACTACATATCAAGTCCAGAAAAAAAAAACATCTTGTCTTTTAAAAAGTTATGAGACACATTTTTCTCATACATTTGACAAATTTTTTTCTCATAAATTTGACATTTTTCTCATAAATTTGACTTTTTTTCTCATAAATTTGACACATTTTTCTCATAAATTTGACACATTTTTCTCATAAATTTGACACTTTTTTCTCATGAATTTGACGATTTTTTCTCATAAATTTGACAAATTTTTCTCATATATTTGACAATTTTTTCTCATTAATTTGACAATTTTTTCTCATTAATTTGACAATTTTTTCTCATTAATTTGACAATTTTTCCTCATAAATTTGACATTTTTCTCATAAATTTGACACATTTTTCTCATATATTTGATATTTTTTCTCATATATTTGATACATTTTTCTCATAAATTTGACGATTTTTTCTCATAAATTTGACACATTTTTCTCATATATTTGACAATTTTTTCTCATAAATTTGACAATTTATTCTCATAAATTTGACACATTTTTTCTCATAAATTTGACACATTTTTCTCATAAATTTGACACATTTTTCTGATATATTTGACAATTTTTTCTCATAAATTTTACACTTTTTTCTCATAAAATTGACACTTTTTTTCTCATAAATTTGACAATTTTTTCTCATAAATTTGACAAATTTTACTCATAAATTTGACAATTTTTTCTCATACACGTATAACTTTTTATCATAAATGTGTCACTTTTTTTCTCGGAAATGTGTTACTTTTCCCGGTAAACTTGTGATTTTTCTTGTAAATTTGTAACATAAATAAGTTTTTTTTCTCCTCATAAATGTGTCACTTTTTCTCTGATATTTGTCACTTTTTTCTCAGAACTTTTCTCGTAAATGTATACATTTATATCTCAGAAATTTGTGTGTGCCCCCCCCCCCCCCCCACTGTTTTCTTGTAAATTTGTGATTTTTTTCTCTCTGATATTTGTCAGTTTTTCTCTCGTAAATGTGTATTTTTTTTCCAGGTAAATTTGTGAGTTTTCTCAGAAAAGTGTTACTTATTTCTCGGAAAAAATGAAGAATTCACTTGTAATCAGAGCTCTGACATTGACTGAAGTTATTGTTGCTGAAATAATCCTACTGATAATATATAACCTTCACACACACACACACACACACACACACACACACATTGTTAAGTCTGTCATGTGATGTTATTATGAATGTAAGTTGTCTGAGTGGAAACTATTTCTAACCCTCAATTTAAAAGAAAAAGAATAATAAAAAAACAAGTACAACAACGTAGACTAGTGGAGAATGTGCCAATATATAATAATAATAATAATAATATATTTTTTATTTCATATAATTACTTTACTTTGTATTGTTGGTAACTGTCTGAAGTATTCATCTGTAATCAGAGCTCTGACTTTAACTGAAGTTATTGTTGCTGAAATAATCTTGCTGATAATATATAACCTTCACACACACACACACACACACACACACACACACACACACACACATTGTTAAGTCTGTCATGTGATGTTATTATGAATGTAAGTTGTCTGACTATTTCTAACCCTTAATTAAAATAATAATAATATTAATAATTTAAAAAAAAACCTAGATTAGTGGAGAATTACCGTGATATAATATAATAATAATAATAATAATAATAACAATAAAAAATAAAAAACGTAGATTAGTGGAGAATGTGCCATCATATTATAATAATTTTCTTACAATTATTCTACTTTGTATTGTTGCTAACTGAATGAAGAATTCACTTGTAATAATAGAAAATAATTTTAAAAAGTAGATTAGTGGAGAATGTGGCATGATATAATAATAATAATAATAATAATAACATTTTCTTCATACAATTATTTTACTTTGTATTGTTGCTGATATAATCCTACTGACAATATATAACCTTCACACACACACACACACACACACACACACACACACACACACTGTTCTGTCCCTGTTAGCCACCGTTAGCTCATTAGCTCCGGCTCCGGTGTGTCTCTGCTCCGGTGACCGAGCCTTGATGCCTCCACCTCGGCCAACAACACCAGCAGCCCCCGCTGCCTGGAGCTCCGTCCGGGCTACCCGCCATACTGTCTAGTCACCAGCTAGCACTGAAAGCTAACCCTTAGCATCCCCCCGGGGCCAGCAGCGGGCTGACGCCGAGCCCGGAGCTCCTCTCCGGGGGAAGCCACCGACCTGCCGCCGCCGGGCAGCCTCCGCGGCGGGGCTCCGCTCCGGAGCTACCGCCGGTTATAACGGCTCTATTCCACCAGTCATAGCCGGTATTCAGCCCTTTAACGGCTCGGTATCCCACCAGGAGGAGAGAGGGATGGTTAACTTACCAACAGCTCCCGTTTCTTCAGCATCTTCCGTTAAATCTCACCGAGGAGAGATTTACCGACACAACACCGTCCACCATGACAGCAGCGGCCGCTTCCGGTCACACCACCACAATAAAAGAGTCCACCATGACAGCAGCGGCCGCTTCCGGTCACACCACCACAATAAAAGAGTCCACCATGACAGCAGCGGCCGCTTCCGGTCACACCACCACAATAAAAGAGTCCACCATGACAGCAGCGGCCGCTTCCGGTCACACCACCACAATAAAAGAGTCCACCATGACAGCTAACGGCCGCTTCCGGTCACACCACCACAATAAGAGTCAACCATGACAGCTAACGGCCGCTTCCGGTCACACCACCACAATAAGAGAGAAGACTGCCAACATATGTACTGCGTTTAATGTCTTTAACATGTAATCTTGCGTCTGTTTATTTAATGATTTAGTTATTTGGGTTTTTTTCATTCTTTTCCATTTAATTATTCTTCTATTTTATTTTAATTATTTTTTAAATATTATTTACTATTTTATTTTTAGCATTGTTTATCTTTCTGTAACTCGTTTCTTCCTCTTTGTAACTGTGCATTGTATTGCTGTTTGATATGAATAATTAAAAAAATTAAAAATTAAAACACAATAAGAGAGTCCACAATGACATCAGCAGCTTTTCTTATTATTTTATTGTGTCTTTTTTGGTGACTTTGTGTCTGTTTTGGTAATTTTGTGTCTTTTGTTGGTAATTTTATGTCTTTTTGGTGATTTTGTGTCTTTTTTGGTCATTTTACATATTTTTATATTTTTCATTTTCAATCTTTTTTGGTCATTTGTGTCCTATTTTGGTAATTTTATGTCTTTTGTTTAGTAATTTTGTGTTTTATTTTGGTAGTGTTGTGTCTTTTTGTGATTTTGTACCTTTTTGTTGGTAATTTTGTGTCTTTTTTTTGGTGATTTTGTGTCTTTTTTTGTGATTTTGTTTCTTCTAGTTGGTCATTTTGTGTATTTTTTGTGTCTTTTTTGGTCTTTTGTGTCCTTTCTTGGTAATTGTATGTCTTTTGTTTGATAATTTTGTTTCTTTTTGTTGGAAATGTGGTCTTATTTTAGTAAATGATGTGTCTTTTTGTTGGTAATTTAGTCTTTTTTGGTAATTTTGTGTCTTTTTTATTTGTAATTCTTTGTCTCTTTGGTCATTCTGTGTCTTTTTTTTTTAATCATATTGTGTCTTTAATAATCATGCATCGACCTGCCAGCTCAGTCGTTATTATAATTTAATCAACATTAACTTCATATTCAGAACAATCGCTTTCTCCCCTCACTATAGACCATCTGTGGTCCCTGCAGTTCCTCCGGTCGGCCTGCTGGGGGCGCTGCTGCTCAGACTCCGCTCCTTTTGACCCGGATCAACAACACCAGCTGCTATGCTAGGCTGCTAGGCTAGCTCCGTGACCCAGCTGCTGCTGCTCTCCGGTTATTATTGATCATCTTCCCGGGTTCTGTCCGGTAACGGCTCGGTACGGAGGCCGGGAGGCGACATGAGGACGGTTATTATTGAAGCGCGTTCTGGCTGAACGTCAGTGACCGTTAGCATTAACTTGCTAGCTGGCTAGCTGCTACAGCATCATCATCATCATCATCAAAACAACAACAACAGGAGTGAAGACAACAGCTGGTAACAACAAGCACACACAGCTTCTCTATCTGTCTCACCACAGACACGAAGAGTTTGTTTTAGTGTCGCTGACAGAAAAGACTTTCTGATAAAGAAGCTGTTAGCTCACATGCTAACTGAGCTAGCTGTGTGTTAGCTCACATGCTAACATGCTAACTGTGTTGGATCATGTGACGCTGCTTCACAGGCTGATTATTACTCACATTATTACTCTTTTACTCTTCTTCTACACCCGTTTGGAAAGTTAATTCTGGCAGTAGGAATTAATTGGATCCTCCTTGTTTTTTCTTTTTACCCTTTTTGTTTATGTTTGGCTCTTGAATATTTCATTATGTAAAGAGGAGAGGTACAACTCCTTTTTCTTTATTTTTTATTTTTTCTTTTTTTCCCCCACATATTTCTTATCTGTAGTAATAAACTAAATTGCTTGTGTAATTACTGTTATTTTTTACTATTTAATTATATTCGTTATATTTAAAAAAATATATATATTACTATTATTATTATTATTACTATTATTATTTATTTATTATTATTATGTTTTTATTTATGTTTTTATTTTTATTTATTATTATTATTATTACTATTATTATTTATTTTTTATTATTATGTTTTTATGTATTTTTTATTTATTATTATTATTATTATTATTATTACTATTACTATTATTTATTTATTATTATTATGTTTTTATTTATTTATTTATTTTTATTTTTTATTATTATTATTATTATTATTATTATTATTATAATTATATATTCATTTGTTATTTCATATTCATATATATATTTATATATTATATAGATTCTTGTTAGTTGTTCTTCTCACATGCTGCCCACAGTGGTGTCTGATATGCTGTACAGTTGGATGTGGCTGTGTGTGGTTTGAAAGGAGAAGAAAATAATAAAAATTTGATCACAAAAATAATTACTCTTTTACTGCCACTAACACGAGAAAAACACTCTCTTACAGGGAGAGTTCTGCTTTAAAATGCCACTTCAGTAAAGTCCTTTGGTTCTAGATCAATCCTACTGTCTGTAAAGATGATATTTAAGCATTCAGAACCTTTATTTGAGCTTATTTAAACATCTCATTAACCCTCCTGTGGTCCTGGGCTCATTTTTGACCACAAATAATTTCCATCATGTCATTAATAAAAGTTAACTTTCATAGAATTGCTTGAAAGTTTTAAATTTCATCTTTCTTCATAGATTTTTACGGGTTTTATACATTTTTCAGGGGTCAACAAGGACCCCATGACATCAGACTGGTTTTAGGACACGCAGAAAAAAATATTAACAACTTTTTTTTTCATCTTTCAAGGCAACTCATGACCAACACATTGATGTATAATGTTCATATATTTTCATTATTATTATACTGTGTAAGACCACTTTGATAGTCATTGTTCCATTGTACTTGTATAATCTCTTTCCACAGGCCTGTCTAGATATCAGCTCTTACATTAAACTCTTATCAGATATTTTGTTGTTTTGTTATTATATTTGTCCAAACAAATGCACCTTTAGTTGAACCAGATATTAAAATGAACAAGAAATTGAAAGAAAACTGGTCTAATCATTTTTTCCATGACTGTATACAAGAAAGAAAATAAATAGAACTATGTGATATATGTGATATGAAGCTGTAACTGATGTTTCCTCTATCTGTATCTGTAACAGAGCAGTGGAGGCGTGATGGGGAACCAGCTGGCGGGCATCGCCCCGTCTCAGATCCTGTCTGTTGACAGCTACTTCTCTGACATCCACGACCACGAGTACGACAAGAGCCTGGGCAGCACGCGCTTCTTCAAGGTGGCCCGGGCCAAGCACCGCGAGGGCCTGGTGGTGGTCAAGGTCTTCGCCATCCAGGTACGGCTGGCCCACACGCCCTACAGAACACCACGCTGGTTCAGGGGCTTTCTGCCATAACGATGTTACAAAATACTGAAAAATATACAGAAAATAGGATTGTTTTGCACATTTTAAATATATTGTTTTGCACATTTAAAATACATTGTTTTGGACATTTTAATGTATTCGTTTGCACATTTTAAATACATTGTTTTGCACATTTTAATACATTGTTTTGCACATTTTAAATACATTGTTTTGCACATTTTAATACATTGTTTTGCACATTTTAAATACATTGTTTTGCACATTTTAAATATATTGTTTTGCACGTTTAAAATACATTGTTTTGGACATTTTAATGTATTAGTTTGCACATTTTAAATACATTGTTTTGCACATTTTAATACATTGTTTTGCACATTTTAATACATTGTTTTGCACATTTTAAATACATTGTTTTGCACATTTAAAATACATTGTTTTGGACATTTTAATGTATTCATTTGCACATTTTAAATACATTGTTTTGCACATTTTAATACATTGTTTTGCACATTTTAAATATATTGTTTTGGACATTTTAATGTATTAGTTTGCAAATTTTAAATACATTGTTTTGCATTTTTTTTTACTCATGAATTTATTTACCGGTGTAATGGTGAACGATATGATATGGCACACCCCTGAACCTGAATCTGAACCTGAACCTGAATGCTCCTCCAGGACCCGTCTCTGCCTCTGACCAGCTACAAGCAGGAGCTGGAGGAGCTGAAGATCCGCCTCCACTCCTGTCAGAACTGCCTTCCCTTCCAGAAGACGTCTCTGACGGAGAAGGCGGCCATCTTGTTCCGGCAGTATGTCCGGGACAACTTGTACGACCGCATCAGCACGCGGCCCTTCCTCAACAACGTGGAGAAGCGCTGGCTCGCCTTCCAGATCCTCAACGCCGTGGACCAGGCGCACAAGGCCGGCGTCCGCCACGGAGACATCAAGACGGAGAACGTGATGGTGACCAGCTGGAACTGGGTGCTGCTCACCGACTTCGCCAGCTTCAAGCCCACCTACCTGCCCGAGGACAACCCCGCAGACTTCAACTACTTCTTCGACACGTCGCGGCGGAGGACCTGCTACATCGCTCCGGAGAGGTTCGTGGACGGCAGCATGTTCACCACGGAGAGCGACCAGAACACGCCGCTGGTGGACCTGACCAACAACAACCAGAGGAGCAGAGGGGAGCTCCGCCAGGCCATGGACATCTTCTCTGCAGGTCAACTAATAAATAAATAACAAACATCTGAAGAAATAACAAATCTACATCTGTCATCTGAAACCATCATCAGCTCTCAGAGTGTTGTTCATATGTGATGATCAGTTTGACTGCAGCTCTTTAAAGGACTCTAACGGTGTGTGTGTGTGTGTGTGTGTGTGTGTGTGTGTGTGTGTGTGTGTGTGTGTGTGTTCAGGCTGTGTGATCGCGGAGCTCTTCACGGAGGGCGTCCCTCTCTTCGATCTGTCCCAGCTGCTGGCGTACCGGAAGGGACACTTCCAGACGGAGCACGTCCTCCTGAAGATCGAGGACCGCAGCGTCCGCGAGCTGGTGAGGAGCACAACTCATTATTATATATTATTATTATTATTATTATAAGGGCCTCGGGGCAATCTCCCCAGCACTGGTCCCATACAGCAATAGCTGTAGGGACCAGTGCTGCACTACTGTTATACTGTGGATTTCTTCTTCTTCCTCTTCCGGACGCAATTTCGTCCCGCTACTAGTCCTACAACTTAAAGAGTTGCAGGACAAATTATATATCAAAACGTGTGGTTTGATCGGGATCGGTGTGCTATTACTTTTCTCAACAGAATATGAATTTTTCGCAACGTAAGTCGCAAAAAACTGCCCAAAATTTTGCATTGAAATGAATGGGACGGCCGACAAAAAAATTGCGAAAAAAGAACAATAATTGGAGATTTTTAAACGTCTACTTCTCCGGCATAATTTCACCTAGAGACTCCATTTAAACTTTAAACAGTAGACACAAGTCTTGTGTATCGGTGTATTAATCCACGTTTCGATAGGTCATATAGTTTTTTATCAATCCCTGTTCAATGACCATGATCATTTTTGGAGAAATTCTGAGATTATAATGGGTGTGTATTGCACGGAATGTTCGTGTCAGAGTGTGTGACGTCATCTGAGGACGCTCAAAGTGAAGTTGGTTCACTGATGGGAGTTACGGTTTGGACTAAAATGCTTCCTGTCTGAGGGGAACTTTGGTCTGTTTTTGCCTCCCAGGTGGCTCAGATGGTGCAGAGGGAGCCTGAGAAGCGTCTGACGGCGGAGGAGTACCTGAAGCAGCAGAGAGGGAAAGCCTTCCCCGACATCTTCTACACCTTCCTGCAGCCCTACATGGCTCAGTTCGCCAAGGAAACCTTCCAGTCGGCCGACGAGCGCGTCCTCGTAATCCGCAAAGACCTCGACAACATCCTGCACAACCTGCGGGGAGGAGGAGGTGAGTCCTGGAGGAGGTGCACAGGTAGAGACCTCTTATCAGGGTCTGTGTGTTAAACAACCTGCGGGGAGGAGGTGAAGACTGGTTTTATACATTTACAATATTTTACTGGATCATTATTATTATTATTATTATTATTGATGCATTAATGTAAAAATAATTTCCTGTTGTCAAAGTGGAATCACTTTAACTACTTTATATATTCATTTAGGAGGGTTTATCACTTTAAAATCATCATGTTTTTAATGTTAAATCTCCTCCTCCTCCTCCTCTTCATCTTCCTCCTCCTCTCTCGCTTCTCCCTCCCCCTCCACTTTCTCCTCCTCCTCCTCCTCCTCTTCTTCATCATCCTCCTCCTCCTTGTCCTCTTCTTCTTTATCATCATCCTCCTCCTCTATCTGCTCCTCCATTTCTACCTCCTCCTCTTAATTATCCTTCTTCTTGTACACTTCTCCTTAATCTCCTCCTCCTCCTCTTCATTCATCCTCCTCTTCTACATCCTCTACGTTCTCCTCCTCCTCCTCCTCCTCCTCCTCCTCCTCTACATCCTCCTCCTCTTCTTCTTAAACAACAACCTCTTCCTCCTCCTCCAGGCTCCTCCTCCTCCTCCTCGTCTCAGGAGGGAGGTGACGTGGTGCTGAGCTCCAGGGAGGAGCAGGGCCTCCTGGTGCTGGTGTCGGTCATCACCTCCTGCCTCCAGACGCTCCACTCCTGCGACTCCAAGCTGGCCTCCCTGGAGCTGGTGCTCCACCTGGCTCCTCGTCTGGGCGTGGACCTCCTTCTGGACCGCATCACTCCGTACCTCCTCCACTTCTGCAACGACCCGGTTCCTCGTGTGCGGGCCCAGGCGGTGAGGACCCTGGCCAAGGTTCTGGCTCTGGTGAAGGAGGTGCCGAGGAACGACGTGAACATCTACCCTGAGTACGTCCTGCCAGGCATCGCTCACCTGGCCCAGGACGACGCCACCATCGTCAGGCTCGCATACGCAGGTCAGACACGTTATCTTTTACATTTAAATCAGCTTTCTTTAACTTTCAGAACACAATCTGACTCATGCTGGTTACACATCTAACATCTAAGAGGTAAAATGAGGAGAACATCTAGTCCTGTATTATATTCTAAATATATTTGACCGTATCTCCGGTTTTCTATCATCATCAAACACAAACTGGCCTCATGAAGGGTTTTTCCACCAGAGCAGGTTCCTGGCTGGGGCCCCATTGCGAATGGTTCTTTGGTTTTCCACCACCAAAGAACCGGCTCCCGGCCGGGAAAACTGGTTCCACAGCGGCACCAACTCTCTGCTGGTCTCGAACCGTGAACCGCTAGCCAGGGGCTGGGGGCGGAGCTATCAGACCTCTTTTCTCTTGCCTTCAATTAAAGCCTTCTTCTTTTAAATTAATTTAACTCTCTTAATTTGCCTTTTTTTTCTTGTTGGTTTTTTTCCGTGACTGACTTTTTTTTCTCATTTTGATTTTTTTTTTCTCATTTTGATTTTTTTCCGTGACTCACTTTTTTCTCATTTTGATTTTTTTTCCTAATTTTTCTATTTTTTTTCGTGAATTTGACTTTTTTTTCTCATTTTTAATTTTTTTCATGAATTTGAATTTTTTTCTCATTTTGATTTTTTTTTCGTGAATTTGACTTTTTTTCTCATTTTTAATTTTTTCTCGTGAATTTGACTTTTTTTTGTGATTTTGACCTTTTTCGAAGATGCGCCACCAAAACCACCCACAGCGGACGATGGCTAGCCTGCTAACATTAGCGGGCAAGCGTTAGCTTACAACAAAGTCCAACATTAACATGTTAGTTCGTCCCTTTAAAGTCTTTTATACGGCCGTTTGTATCTGCCTTTAAGTTAAAGTCTCAGTGGAGCTGTAATTCTCTCTGTAATCCTCTCTCCCCTCCTCCTCCTCCTCCTCCTCTCTCTCCTCTGCTCCTCCTCCTCCTCTGCTCCTCCTCCTGGTGTGTAGAGAACATAGCTCACCTGGCGGAGAGCGCTCTGCGTTTCCTGGAGTTGGTTCAGGAGAACAACGTGAACACGGAGCAGGAGCTGAACGGAGAAGAGACGGAGGAAACACTGCACCCCAACGAGAACTACGACTCAGGTACACACACACACACACACACACACACACACACTCAGAGACACACACACACACACACGAGCTGACGTGGTCCTGTTGTGAGTGTTTTGTTTGTGTGTGACCGTGCCACTGTAAGTGTTTGGTGTATCCGTGTCTGTGTGTGTGTGTGTGTGTGTTGTAGAGCTGCAGGCCCTCCATGAGATGGTGCAGCAGAAGGTGGTGACCCTGCTGTGTGTCTGTGTAGTGTGTATATAGTGTGTAACTCTGTGTGTGTGTGTTGTAGAGCTGCAGGCGCTCCATGAGATGGTGCAGCAGAAGGTGGTGACCCTGCTGTGTGTCTGTGTAGTGTGTATATAGTGTGTAACTCTGTGTGTGTGTGTTGTAGAGCTGCAGGCGCTCCATGAGATGGTGCAGCAGAAGGTGGTGACCCTGCTGTGTGTCTGTGTAGTGTGTATATAGTGTGTAACCCTGTGTGTGTGTGTGTTGTAGAGCTGCAGGCGCTCCATGAGATGGTGCAGCAGAAGGTGGTGACCCTGCTGTGTGTCTGTGTAGTGTGTATATAGTGTGTAACCCTGTGTGTGTGTGTGTTTAGAGCTGCAGGCCCTCCATGAGATGGTGCAGCAGAAGGTGGTGACCCTGCTCAGCGACTCTGAGAACATCGTCAAACAGTCCCTGATGGAGAACGGCATCACGAGGCTCTGCGTGTTCTTCGGCCGGCAGAAGGCCAACGACGTGCTGCTGTCTCACATGATCACCTTCCTCAACGACAAGAACGACTGGCACCTCCGGGGAGCCTTCTTCGACAGCATCGTCGGTACGAACACCAGAGAACCTCACAGTCTCAACATGGAGTCATTAAAGACACAGAGCATCACTTCAGTAATCAGATCTAACCAGAGCTGGAGGAAGTAATCAGATTACTGTAAAACCTCACTGTGAGATTACTAAAAGTAAAAGTCCTGCATTAAAAACTGACTCAAGTGTCAGAAGTACTTGTTTTATATATTCACAATATTTTGCTGGATTATTATTATTGATGCATTTATGTAAAAATCATTTTAACTGTTTTATGTTTACTGTTATGAGGTTTTATCACTTTAAATTCATCATGTTTTTCATGTTAAATCTCCTCGTCCTCCTCTTCTTCATCCTCTTGCTCCTCCTCTCTCTCCTCCTCCTTTTCTTCATCCTCTTGCTCCTGTCCCTCCTCTCTCTCTCCTCATCTCTCTCTCCTCATCTCTCTCTCTCCTCCTCTTCTTCTTCATCATCTTGCTCCTCCTCTCTCTCCTCCTCCTCTTCTTCTTCATCATCTTGCTCCTGTCCCTCCTCTCTCTCTCTCCTCATCTCTCTCTCCTCATCTCTCTCTCTCCTCCTCTTCTTCTTCATCCTCTTGCTCCTCCTCTCTCTCTCCTCCTCTTCTTCTTCATGCTCTTGCTCCTCCTCTCTCTCTCCTCCTCTTCTTCTTCATCATCTTGCTCCTCCTCTCTCTCTCCTCCTCTTCTTCATCCTCTTGCTCCTCCTCTCTCTCTCCTCTTCTTCTTCATCCTCTTGCTCCTCCTCTCTCTCTCCTCCTCTTCTTCTTCATCATCTTGCTCCTCCTCTCTCTCCTCCTCCTCCTCTTCTTCTTCATCCTCTTGCTCCCGTCCCTCCTCTCTTTCTCTCCTCCTCTCTCTCTCTCTCCTCCTCTTCTTCTTCACCATCTTGCTCCTCCTCTCTCTCCTCCTCCTCCTCTTCTTCTTCATCCTCTTGCTCCCGTCCCTCCTCTCTCTCTCTCCTCCTCTCTCTCTCTCTCCTCCTCTTCTTCTTCACCATCTTGCTCCTCCTCTCTCTCTTCTCTTCTTCATCATCTTGCTCCTCCTCTCTCTCCTCCTCCTCTTCTTCTTCACCATCTTGCTCCTCCTCTCTCTCTTCTCTTCTTCATCATCTTGCTCCTCCTCTCTCTCCTCCTCCTCTTCTTCTTCACCATCTTGCTCCTCCTCTCTCTCTCCTCCTCCTCTCCTCCTCCTCCTCCTCCTCCTCCACCTCCTCCTCCTCCTGCAGGAGTAGCAGCGTACGTGGGCTGGCAGAGCTCCTCCATCCTGAAGCCTCTCCTCCAGCAGGGTCTGAGTGACACGGAGGAGTTTGTGATCTATAAAGCTCTGAACTCTCTGACCTGCATGTGTCAGCTGGGTCTGCTGCAGAAACCGCACATCTACGAGTTCGTCAGCGACATCGGTGAGATCACACACAGCACATAAATAATACATTATATATATAATATAATATATGGAGAATATAATATAAAACAAGATAAAACTTTAAAAAAATTACAATAAATACCATCAGTTGAGAAAATAAACACAAAGAAGAAAATAAATTATGTAAATTTAAAATAAATTAAGTGTGTGTTTGTCTGTCTGAAAGTAGTTTTTTTTTTTATAACTTGTCAGTTTGTGTCGTCCACCAATCAGAGCAGAGCAATCAACTGAAATCAGCTGCTCCTGTGAAGCCACTGTCAGGGAGCGACAAATGGCAAAAAGTTCTCCTCTAACAGAAAGTATTTTTGTCCAAACCGTAGCTCCTATCATTGATCACACTTCACTTTGAGCATCCTCAGTTCTTCCTGAACGTCTACATATGTGTTTTGTGAAGAAAAATGAAGAAATAGCTCTGCTTTCCTCCAGAAATGTTCCCTACTTTTCCCCATGGAGGTCTATGAGGCTGTGGGTGGTGTTGGTGTATCATTTGTGGTCCTACGCCCAAACTATAACTCTGACAGCTTTACCACACCAATGTGAGGGAGAAGACACATTTTACTACGTTTCTATGGATACATTATTTCTGTAGAGTGGCATTTGCGGTTTCCAAATTAAATTTTTGACAAATTTTTCTCTCCCTCTGTACTCTAGCGATGATATCCTCACTCTAGCCTCTCTATAGGGTAACATTGGCAGGATTTTTTGTCGTGTTTTTACCGAATAATTTGAAAACCGTTTGCAGAAACCCTTAGAAAAGTCACAGCACACTTGTCATGGGCGGGCCGGTTGATTTGATACCTTTCTAGTGTATATGCGACCAAAACTCCGGGAGGAATAGTCGACCGAAAAAAACACGGAAGAAACGGAAGAATAATAATATGAAGAAAAATAAATGGTCCCGGTGAATAGTAGTTAGGGTGCTTTTGCAAGCAAGCACACAAAATAGACCCAGTGAATAGTAGTTAGTGTGCTTTTGCAAGCAAGCACACAAAATAGACCCAGTGAATAGTAGTTAGTGTGCTTTTGCAAGCAAGCACACAAAATAAGAATAATAAAAATTGGCCCGGTGAATAGTAGTTAGTGTGCTTTTGCAAGCAAGCACACAAAATAGACCCAGTGAATAGTAGTTAGCGTGCTTTTGCAAGCAAGCACACAAAATAGACCCAGTGAATAGTAGTTAGTGTGCTTTTGCAAGCAAGCACACAAAAAAAGAATAATAAAAATAGGCCTGGTGAATAGTAGTTAGTGTGCTTTTGCAAGCAAGCACACAAAATAAGAATAATAAAAATTGGCCCGGTGAATAGTAGTTAGTGTGCTTTTGCAAGCAAGCACACAAAATAAGAATAATAAAAATAGTCCTGGTGAATAGTAGTTAGTGTGCTTTTGCAAGCAAGTTCACAAAATAATAATTATCATAATGCATAATAAAATATAAAACAATTCCACCCAGTCCCCCCAGCAGCTCTAACTGGTTTGTCCTCCCTGGTTGCCGTAGCTCCGTTCCTGTGCCATCCCAACCTGTGGATCCGTTACGGAGCCGTCGGCTTCATCACCGTCATCGCTCAGCACCTCAACGTGGCCGACGTCTACTGCAAGCTGATGCCCCACCTCAACCCCTTCATCACCCAGCCCATCATACAGGTCAGTCTGCTCCTCCTCCTCCTCCTCCTGCTCCTGCTCCTGCTCCTGCTCCTGCTCCTGCTCCTGCTCCTGCTCCTCCTCAACTACAGTTGTTCCGATTCCAATACCAGTATCGGAAATGGCTCCCATACTGCCGTAAATGCTGCATCGGAATCCGCGAGTACTGGAGTCCAGGCACCGATCCGATACCACGTAATTTATTAAATGGGCTCTTAAAACAGTGGCGCTGTGCTGCAACCTGAACGAGGAGGAAGTGATTACGTAACAGACACAACAGACACACACGTGTGTCAGAGCAGGTTGACGCGAGGCTACGAGCTAAGCTAAGTAGCACTAGCATGTCGGCGGTGTGGCGATATTTCACACTGGAATCTCCCACCAGCAGATGGCGCTGGGGACGCAAAGTGATCCTGATCCACCCCCACCGCCACTTTCAGCGACAAACATCCCTGGTAAACCAGAGGATTAATGTTCTGCTAGTTAGATTATTTACATTGCAGCACAGTCAGGCGGCTAATGGTGCGTTCAAGGTCTACACGACTGTCAGAATTTTCGACATTGTTCCGAGCTCCAAGTTACGACTTTCAAGTTCTGACTTCGAGTGTTAGACCCGCCTTCAAAATAAAAGCAAACACATGTAGCTTTCAAAATAAGAGCACATGGATGTGTTAGCAGAGTCCACCACAGAATTTACAAGAAGACTGTCAAAATAAGAGCCTTAAATAAAACATAGAAAAAAACCTTATTCTCCTTTACAATAATTCTCTAAAATATGTAATGATTGAGATGGAATATCCTCCTCCTCCTGACCCCTCCTGACCTGTCTCCTCCTCCTGACCCCTCCTGACCTGTCTCCTCCTCCTGACCTGTCTCCTCCTCCTCCTGACCTGTCTCCTCCTCTGTCTCCTCCTCAGATCGATAAGGAGCTGGTGCTGCTGAGCGTGCTGAAGGAGCCGGTGAGTCGCTCCATCTTTGACTACGCTCTGCGCTCCAAAGACATCGGCAGCTTGTTCCGCCACCTGCTGCTGCGCCAGAAGAAACGCGCCGGTTCGATCCCCGAGTGTCCCACGCCAGAGGACCCGGCCATCGCTCAGCTGCTCAAGAAGCTGCTGTCTCAGGTCAGAACAACAACACCACAACAACAACACAACAACAACACCACAACAACACCACAATAACACCACAATAACACCACAACAACACCACAACAACACCACAACAACACCACAACAGAACAACAACACCAGAGTAACACCACAATAACACCACAACAACACCAGAGTAACACCACAACAACACCAGAGTAACACCACAATAACACCACAATAACACCACAACAACACCACAATAACACCACAACAACACCACAACACCACCACCAGAGTAACACCACAACAACACCACAACAACACCACAACAACACCAGAGTAACACCACAATAACACCACAACAACACCACAATAACACCAGAGTAACACCACAACAACACCAGAGTAACACCACAACAACACCACAACACCAGAGTAACACCACAACAACGCCAGAGTAACACCACAACAACACCAGAGTAACACCACAACAACGCCAGAGTAACACCACAACAACACCAGAGTAACACCACAACAACGCCAGAGTAACACCACAACAACACCAGAGTAACACCACAACAACACCACAACAACACCACCAGAGTAACACCACAACAACACCACAATAACACCACATCAACACCACCAGAACAACACAACAACAACAACACATCAACACCAAAACAACACCACATCAACACCACAACAACAAAAACAACAACACCACCACAACAACCGTCTTTGTTTATTTTATTCCCTAATTTAACATCACAGGATATTAAAGATATTGTGCTGTCAGGTTGCCAGGCAGAAAGTCTGAGAATCAGATGAATTATGTGGAAAAGGTTTTGGCTCAGAAGTGATTTTTAAACAGCAGAATGTGTTTCTCACATTCCATTCGATGGTTTTGTGTAATTTTGAGGTCACAGAAGTCGTGGAAACGTCGTCTAAACTGGCTGGATTTAACCGTGTTTGTCTTAATGTTCCTGTAATCAGTGAAGAGAACAACTATTATTATTACTATTATTATTATTATTTGGGGTTTCTAATGGCATAAAAATCTAAATTCTCACAGCAGTTTGTTTTCATTTCAAAGAGCTGAACTCCACTGATGATGGATCTCTTCAACCTTTAACAAAAACAACCAGAATGACACGTTTCCTGTTTGACTAACTCTCAGATTCAGTTTGAGTTGGACAAAAGCCAAGTTAAATATCTGACAGTACCACATTATATAACCCGTACACTTATACTATGATTTAAAGAACTTCACTTCACCCAGATGATTCTCTCAAACCTTCATTCACAGCTTTTTTCTGTGGAAATATATTAATAAATATGAACATGAACCATTACAACGCAGACAAGTTGCTGAAATGTTAAGTTAAAGCTTGTTATTTCTCAGTGAAAACGGCATTACATCATCCAGCAAAGTGTATTTATCTCAGTTACAGAGAACAAAATCAGATACAATCAAATTAAAAAAAAGATTAATTGCAAATACACAAGGAGAACAAAAGCACATTTAAATATATTGTTTTGCACATTTTAAATGTATTTGTTTGCATGTTTTAAATACATTGTTTTGCATACTTTAAATACATTGTTGTGCCAGTTGAAATATATTGTTTTGCACATTTAAAAGATATTTTTTGCACATTTTAAATGTATAATTTTTCACATTTCAAATATTTTGTTTTTCACATTTTAAATAAATTTGTTTGCACGTTTTAAATACATTGTTGTGCACATTTTAAATACATTGTGTTGTATATATATATATATATATATATATATATATATATATATATAATTACATTTTTTTGCACGTTTTAAATATTTTGTTTTTCACATTTTAAATAAATTTCTTTGCACGTTTTAAATACATTGTTGTGCACATTTTAAATACATTGTGTTGTATATATATATATAATTACATTTTTTTGCACATTTTAAATATATTGTTTTGTACTTTTTATTTATATATATTTAGATATATATAATTTTATTTTTTTGCACATTCTAAACATGTTGCTGTGCACTATGTTAGATATTTAGTTTTGCAGCACCTTTCCATCCTTTGAACCAGAGGGGGCAGCAAAACACTGTTTTAGTTACCAGACATATGCTGGTAACTAAATCTCTAATGCTGCCTACAGAGTTGTCTCCGGTACTGCTCCTAGCTACCTGAACCTGATTCAGACATATGCTACCTCACCACCGCTGAGCTCTTCCAATGAACGGCGCCTGGCTCTGCCCCCCGTTGGTCCAAGGCAATCCAGACTCTTTGCACTTCTTGTTCCCCGCTGGTGGAACCACTACCAGTTCCTACCAGAGCAGGGGCGTCCCTCTCTACCTTTAAAAACCTCCTGAAGACCTTCAGAGAGCATCTTCTCTCCTAGACCACATGATAAGTCTACTCCTCAAAGAATTGTCACTAGCACTAATAGCTCTTATTGCACTATACCTTGGTTGTTTGCTTTTTACTCTTCCTGTAAGTCGCTTTGGATAAAAGCGTCTGCTAAATGACTAAATGTAAATGTAAATGCAGACATCTACTTCTACATCTCTCTCACACACACACAGACACACACAAACACACACACACACAGACACACACACACACACACACACACACAGACACACACACACACACACACACACACACACACAGACACACACACACACACACGCACACAGACACACACACAGACACACACACACACACACAGACACACACACACACACACACACACACACACACACAGACACAGACACACACACACACACACACAGACACACACACACACACACACAGACACACACACACACACACACACACACAGACACACACAGACACAGACACAGACACACACACACACAGACACACACACACACACACACACACAGACACACACACACACACACACACACACACACACACAGACACACACACACACACACACACACAGACACAGACACACACACACACACAGACACACACACAGACACACACACACACACACAGACACACACACACACACACACACACACACACAGACACACACACACACACAGACATACACACACACACACACACAAAACATGGTGGCAGCCTGCAGACACACACACACACACACACACACACACACACACATTTCCAGTGAACTTGTGCCACATATTTCCCACGCTGCTCGAAACTTTGATGTTTTGGTCGTGAGTCACCTGAAATGACTCCATAAGGTCTGATGAAAGGCTGTGTGTGTGTGTGTGTGTGTGTGTGTGTGTGTGTGTGTGTGTGTGTGTGTGTGTCTGCAGGGTGTTGTTGTGGTGATTAATCCTGTTTGCCATCAGGTTTTTTTAAAGAGCAGACAGCAGAACAGTGAAGAGCATCTGTGGTTAATTATTGAATCCACTTTATTAGGTACAGTCACATTTCCAACTAATATGTGGAATACGTGTTGGAATATGTGGGTTTTTGTGGCTGTTTTTTTTTTTGCTGATAAATCCTCATGTGGCAGCTGATATTGTGAGTTTTTCAGCTGGAATATAAAACACCTTTTCATGGTTATTGTGCTCTCTGATTTATGAAATTTACAATTATTCACGTGGTATCCTTAAATTTCCCTCAGGATCAAACATCTTGATAATTTCTGGTGATAATATTTGGCTTCCTGAGAAGGTTTTTTTTTCTCGTCTGTTGTTACTTTGATGATTTAAAAATCTACATTTTCTCTGTTTTATCTTGTTGTCTTCCTGTCGGTGGGAGTTCTGGTTCTGCTCGCCACATTTCACTCTGTCCTGCTTCACATTAACTTCTCTCACGCTGAATATGAGAAACCAAATAAGTCAATGGCACGAGAAAAAAACAGTCCATCCTGCAGGCAGAAATAGCTGACAGACACAAACATCCTGATGGTTTATTTAACCGTCTGGGCCACTAGGGACATTGTTCACTTTTCTTTTGGCAATAATTTTGGCTGTGATACTGCAAATAACATGATTCCTGGAAGAAGGATTTCTGTCTTGATATATTTTGAAATTCAAATTTAATTTTCTATAATACACTTACACAAACTTACTACCCTTTTGAGCCATTCGGGATGAAAATGTCCACCTCCAAAAAATATGTGATGGCACCAATGCCCCAGCCAAAAAATATTTATTTTGTGCAAAATAACTACAATTTTGTGTTTTTTTTTTTCATATAAAACATCAGTGACATCGTGCAATCAAACTGGCATTTAAAGGGTTAAAATCCTAAAATTTTTTGAACGTTTTATAGTTTTGAGCAGAGCAGAAGTTGTTTAACCCATAAGAACCCAGACCCAGTTATCCTTAAAGGAAAGTTATGGGGGATATAGCACCATTTCTGATGTTTTTTCAAAAACACTATCCCTAAATGTCAAAGATTTGTGATGTGACATAAACGTTACATTGGGCGCTTATAGTATTTATGTTTATAATATTTTGTATTTTAAAATAAAAAAAAACTAGACACAAATTTGCCCTTTTCTCTGCATCTCCACAACATATATCAAAATTGTGACATTATTAGTTCTGTTTAACAACAAATTATTTTTTTAGATTTGTTTTTAAGTAGCATAATAATAATAATAAATCGATAATAAGATAGATAGATAGATAGATAGATAGATAGATTACTTTATTCATCCCCGAAGGGAAATTCGGTTGTCATAATAAATAAATAAATACAAATAACCATGTGTCTTTTTGTTTGCATCTCCATAACATATATCAAGATTGTGACTTTAATTTGTTCAGGAATTATGGTCAGAGCAAGTTAAATGAAATACAGGACAAACTATTAACGGATTAGAATTGTTAAATGGGTTTAAACTTAGCTTAGTAACCAAAAATAGAAGATTTAACGTGTTTGTTACACGGGTGTCACCATGGGTTCTTATGGGTTAAGAGGTTTATGCAGAAAAAAGTAGAAAAAAATATTAATCTGTAAAGTTTTTATAGCATTTTTTTGGAAGTGGTAGTAAGTTAAAGTGGGCCCTCTGAGAGCTGCTTTCCCCAACATAAAACTTGATGAAACAATATATAACACTGTTAGACATTATTATACAAAGTACATTACATTGTCAGTAGGGATGAGCATTTAAGGCAAAAGTACTACTCCATAATCGTGGGGTACTAATCGATTAATATTTGAGCAGTGTTCCCAACTTCCCAACTTTGTTGCTAAATTTATCAACTTTTCAGACCCTTAGCAACTATTTTTCAAGAAATCGTCTGGAGACAAATGCTGCGTTCGATTGCACTCGGAACTCGGAAAGATCCGAGTTGGAAATTCCAACTCCCGTTTGCTTGGATGTCTTTGGAGCATTTAAAAATGATTCTGGGGAAGTAAATCAGCTGCCTGGTTCAACAGACAGTTAGATGGTTGAGTCCTCTCTGGGTGGAATTATGGTCTGCAAATACTTAGACAAAAATATAATTAAATCTTATCAATATCCTGGATTTATTAAATCCAGGAAGAAGTGCAGTATTACACCTTATAGACTATTGTAGTTTAAATATGGGAAAAACTATCATATTTTTGACCCTTTTACTGTTTTTTCGTCCCTACTCCGCTCACACAAACTCTTTAATTAACAGAGTGGGAGTGCAAATACCACTACAAAGTAATCCTACACTTTTAGTAACACAAATGTTAAATTAAACGACACATAACAGACTAAATGTTGGAGATAAAGTGACGTTTTCCACGTATTTCCGACCTACTCGGGCTGCTTGGATCCTACCCCGATTCCCGAGTCGGAATCCCGAGTTCAAGGGCCGTTCTGTTGCCGTTAGCAGCAGTTAGCAGCAGTTAGCTACAGTTAGCAGCAGTTAGCAGCAGTTAGCTACAGTTAGCAGCAGTTAGCAGCAGTTAGCTGCAGTTAGCTACAGTTAGCGGCAGTTAGCTACAGTTAGCAGCAGTTAGCTACAGTAAGCTACAGTTAGGGGCAGTTAGCTACAGTTAGCGGCAGTTAGCTACAGTTAGCAGCAGTTAGCTACAGTAAGCTACAGTTAGCGGCAGTTAGCTACAGTTAGCTACAGTTAGCAGCAGTAAGCAGCAGTTAGCTCCAGTTAGCTCTGTAGCAGTACAGTGTGTATGTGCTGCCCACCTGATCAATAATCCTGCTGTCCAATCAGCATCTTGTTGTCTCACCTGAGAGGTTTGATGGATTATCTCCACTTTGTGAACAATATCTGAGAGAAATGGCTTTATTATGATTATATAGAAGAAGTTTTAGATCTTTGAGTTCAGCTCATGAAAAAACAAATGCATTTATATTTTTCTTTCAGTGTATAAATAATAACTGAGAAGATAAAGAATAAATAGGAATAAAATAAATAAACATCAATACTGTTCAGTCAGTTAACCCTCTGGGGTCCATGGAAGCCTAGCCACATGATTTTACCTTTTTCTGCAGATATTTTTCTGCAAAGAGATTTTGCAGTGTGCATTCAGCATTTTTAATGTATTCCTTGTGTTTACTGTTTTTTCGTGTGTTTTTTGTGTGTGTGTTTGTAATTTTTTCTGTTTTTATTGTGTTTATGTGTGTTTTTTGTAATTTTGTGGGTTTTTGTGGTGTTTTTTGTCTGTGATTTTTTAATTTTTTGTGTGGTTTATGAGTGTTTTTTGTCATTTTCTAGTGTTTTTTTTTGTGTTCAAAATGTTGATCCAGTAATTGAAAATGAAAAAAATAATAATCAGGTCATATAGGTGAGGTTGTGCTGAAAACAATGATACCAACACGTCATGGTAAAGATTTTTGAAGTTGCAGAATGAAAAGGAGCCCAAAACCGACAAAATATCCCCAAACTTTGGGGGTTAAAGACGAGCTAAAGTAGTTTGTGCATTAAATCTGAAACCATAAAAGTTGTTTCCAGCAGCTGAGAAAGAGAAACTCTGGAGGTTTTTCCTCAGAAGCAGATGAAACCGTCCACAGGCACGTCTCTGTTTTCATGTTCAGATTCTGGTGAAACCATGCAGACTCAGACGCCCACGTGCATTCTTCCTCCTCGGCATCACTTTGATCGATGACGGTTCTGCTGTTTCTGCAGAACCTCCAAGGATTTCCTCAGAATTAAACCTCAACGTTCCTGTAGAACATCTGTAACAAGCTCCATAACCCCCCGAGGCGCTTCCACCACACTCTGAATCATAAAAAAAGCTCCTTTCTGCATCCTGCAGGGCTTTTATCTGCAGGATATGATGACGGTAGTTTGTAGAGAGGGACATGTCTGCTTCAACCGGCTCCAAATACAACAGGGAGAGACGTTTCTAAAGAACCGTGTTGTTGGTAAAAGCTCCATGTGGACAGCAGACAGACAGGTTCAGTGTGGGGTTTGTTTTTTTAATGTTCTGAGGAAAATAAAACCTTTTCTGTGGAATATTATGCAACAACTCAATGAAGAGAGCAGGAGCTCGTCTCCAGGACGGTTCACTAACAAATCCCAATTGTGGCCCTCGTGATGATATTTTGTGGCCCCCACCTTGATATGAAAGTTTAATGTGAGTTTTATATGAATGGCACTTTACTGTGTTGTGTGTGGAAGGTCCCTTTAATTACTTTTATTGGTCATTTTGTGTCTTTTTTTGTAATTTTGTGTCTTTTTAAAAATAATTTTGTGTCTTCTTTAGTAATTTTGTGTCTTTTTTTTAATAATTGTGTGTCTTTTTTAAGTAATTTAGTGTTTTTTTCAGTCATTTAGTGTCTTTTTTTGGTCATTTTGTTTTTAGCAAAAAGTAATTTAGTGTTTTTTCTGTCATTTTGTGTCATTTGATAATTGTGTGTCTTTTTTGGTAAATTTATCTTTTTTTAATAATTGTGTGTCTTTTAAATAATTGTGTGTCTTTTTTTGGCAATTTTGTCTTTTTAATAATTATGTTTCTTTTTTAATAATTTTGTGTCTTTTTTGGTAATTTTGTGTCTTTTTAATAATTGTGTGTCCTTTTTTAGTAATTTAGTGTTTTTTCTGTCATTTTGTGTCTTTTTAAAATAATTTTGTGTCTTTTTTTGGTCATATTGTTTTTTTTTAATAATTTTGTGTCTTTGTTGACGATTGTGTCTTTTTTAATAATTGTGTATCTTTTTTAACAATTGTGTCTTTTTTTGGTAATTTTGTGTCTTTTTAATAATTGTGTGTCCTTTTTTTTAGTAATTTAGTGTTTTTTCTGTCATTTTGTGTCTTTTTAAAATAAGTTTGTGTCTTTTTTTGGTAATTTTGTGTCTTTTTTAAATAATTTTGTGTCTTTTTTGGTACTTCTTTTGGTCATTTAGGCTTTAATGATTGTGTATGAGTTGAGTGAGATGAAAAGGCAGGTTGTTCCATGTGGTTGTGGTAGATCAGAACCTCACACAGAGACTCTCCTCAGTCCGTTATCTCTGAGAGAAAGCTGGGCGTGTCTTCACTGTGTCCTGTTTCCTGTCTTGCAGGGGATGACGGAGGCGGAGGAGGACAAGCTGCTGGCGCTCAAAGACTTCATGCTGAAGTCCAACAAGGCCAAAGCCAACATGGGGGAGCAGAGCCACCTGGGGGAGGGGGGCCACACCGGGGTCATCGACCTCGCCACGCTGGGCATCACCGGCCGCCAGGTCGACCTGGTCAAACCCAAAGCTGAGCCCGAGGACAAGAGAGGTAATACACATCCAGACAATGTTTACACACTCATAAAACCACCGCTGCTCAACTCAATGAGCAAAATAGACACTAAATGACCCAAAAAAGACACAAAATGACTAAAAAAAGATACAAAATGACAAAAAAGACACAAAAAGACTAAAAAAGACACAAAATGACAAAAAAAAGACACAAAATGACTATAAAATACACAAAGTGACCAAAAAAGACACAAAATGACCAAAAAAAGACACAAAATGACCAAAAAAAGACACACAATGACCAAACAAAGCCACAAAATGGCCAAACAAAGATACAAAATGACTAAAAAAGGACACAAAATGACTAAAAAAGACACAAAATTACTAAAAAAGACGCAAAATGACAAAAAAAGACACAAAATGACCAAAAAAAGACACAAAATGACTAAAAAAGACACAAAATGACCAAAAAAGACACAAAATGACACAAAAAAGACACAAAATTACCAAAAAAAGACACTAAATTTCACAAAATGACACAAAATGACAAAAAAGACACAAAATGACCAAAAAAGACACTAAATGACCAAAAAAAGACACTAAATGACCAAAAAAAGACACTAAATGACACTAAATGACACAAAAAAGACACAAAATGACAAAAAAAAGACACAAAATGACCAAAAAAGACACAAAATGACTAAAAAAGACACAAAATGACACAAAAAAACACTAAATTACTTAAAAAAGACACTGATTGTGCTGATTCCATAGAGCTGCAGGACTTATAGATTTATAGAGATTATATACCGCAGTGAAACAGCTGAACTACAAACAGTCGAGCTTCTTCTTCTTCTTCTTCTTCTTCTTCTTCTTCTTCTTCTTCTTCTTCTTCTTCTTCTGTGTTTCATGTTAAATCTTGTTTTTCTGTATTTCAGAGTGCGTCGCTGCAGCCTCTGGTTTGTTGTTTCATGTGATTTTAGTCTGAACTGAACGCATGTTTGCTGTGAAAGTAACTAGCTGGTCAAGGTCCCATGAAATGAGAAATAGTTCTCCTTCATGTTTCTGCTTCCTGACCTTTCGCTCTCATCGTTCGCCAGAATCCTGTCGACATAAAAAAACACTTCTCATCATTTTCAGACCATATTTTGGCTCTGAGTCTTGAATAATGGCGTGCTCTGGGTCAGATGTGACAGATGTTTGTGTCGGCCTCGTCTCAAAGTTTTTATTCATACTCAGGTTTCTAGAAGTCTGACCTGAGATCTGTTTCCTGGGACCTTTAAACTCTAACATGTCCCCTGACTTTAAACTCTTTAAACTTCAAACTGTTTGACTGATGGATCCCAGAGTCCGCTTCACTAAAGTGTTTAACTTGTGTCTGTTTGTACGTGCTGACAGTCACATCCTGGTGGTTTGGGTTGATTAACTGTTAGACTTTGAGATATTCAAGAGAGAAATCCCACATTTAACTAACCTCAGATGTCTCTTGGTCGGCCACATGGAGCCCAATAACTAGAAACAAAGAACAAAACAAATTATGACAAAGAATATTTTGCAATTTTCATTTTGCAGATAACATGCCCACGTTATGCTGATAACATTCCCACTTCATGTTGATAACATGCCCACTTAATGCAGATAACATTCCCACTTCATGTTGATAACATGCCCACTTCATGTTGATAACATGCCCACTTCATGTTGATAACATGCCCACTTAATGCAGATAACATTCCCACTTCATGTTGATAACATGCCCACTTCATGTTGATAACATGCCCACTTAATGCAGATAACATTCCCACTTCATGTTGATAACATGCCCACTTCATGTTGATAACATGCCCACTTCATGTTGATAACATGCCCACTTAATGCAGATAACATTCCCACTTCATGTTGATAACATGCCCACTTCATGTTGATAACATGCCCACTTCATGTTGATAACATGCCCACTTAATGCAGATAACATTCCCACTTCATGTTGATAACATGCCCACTTCATGTTGATAACATGCCCACTTCATGTTGATAACATGCCCACTTAATGCAGATAACATGCTCACTTTATGCAAATAACAAGCCCACTTTATGCTGATAACATGCCCACTTTATGCTGATAACATGCTCACTTTATGCTGATAACATGCCCACTTTATGCTGATAACATGCTCACTTTATGCTGATAACATTCCCACTTTATGCTGATAACATGCCCACTTTATGCTGATAACATGCCCACTTAATGCAGATAACATGCCCGCTTTATGCAAATAACAAGCCCACTTTATGCTGATAACATGCCCACTTTATGCAGATAACATGCCCACTTTATGCTGAAACATGCTCACTTTATGCAAATAACAAGCCCACTTTATACAGATAACATGCCCACTTAATGCAAATAACATGCACACTTAATGCAGATAACATGCCCGCTTTATGCAAATAACAAGCCCACTTTATACAGATAACAGGCCCACTTAATGCAAATAACAAGCCCACTTTATACAGATAACAGGCCCACTTAATGCAAATAACAAGCCCACTTTATACAGATAACAGGCCCACTTAATGCAAATAACAAGCCCACTTTATGCTGATAACATGTCCATTTTATGCTTATGCTTTTATGCTGATAACATGCCCAAACATGCTGTTTGTTTTCAACGTGGTATACAAAGACAACGACAACATTAATGCACAAAATAACAGTGCCTGAAAGAATAGAGTTCACAGTGTGAAAAAACATGATTTTGGATTAAAACATTTGGAATAAAGTGGAGAATCTTTCTTAAAGAAGATTCTTGTTGCTCCACCCTGTATCTCCCTACTGAAGGGAGTTTTTCTAAGTCATAGTTGATGTGAGGGGTCCTGAATTATTTGTGGGGCTTTCCTCCCAGTTTGCTCCGAGCCCCTAGATTCTCAAACCACTACACGATGTTTTATGAGACTAGCAAACTGTACTTTTGGCTGTTAAAAGTGTAAAACCATCGCTGTTCCTACGGTTAACTAAAACATGTCATTTAAAACCGTTGAAAGGTCCTGAAAAAGTGTAGGAACCCTGCAAACTTTTAATCTTTGCATCTTTTATCTGCACTGTTGCTGTTTTAACAATTATAAGTACGTTTTTATTTGAAGAGAGAAGTGAGAGAAACGTTTGATTACAAATGTCCATCCTCTTATGTCTCTCTTATTAATTTTTAACTTATTTTCTTTAACTTTCTCTGTGAGGATACATCACTAGTTCACAGCTCCTCCACACAGAAACACAATGAACAGGGAAATACAGTAATGGAGTAACAGATTACTGATTTAAAACAGAACTAGATCACTGATCTCTAACTGGTTCCTCTGTCAGGTGATCTCTTCATCCTGTTGTTCTCCAACAACACTTTATCCTGCAGAGAACAAACGTTTTATTCATGTCATTAAAGCTGAGAGGATCCCAGCCAGCAGGAGAGAAGTTACCCTTACTGTCTGCTGCCTGTCGGCTGTAAAGAGGCTGACGGAGCAGCTCTGTGTTCCAGATGTTTCTGCACTGTAAATTACCAGCCAAACACATGAACCAAGCAGAGCCGGAGGAAACTCCTCTCTCTCTCTAATCTCCCACATGAATCACTTTCTCTCCTGACAGTCACTCTGCACTGCAAGAAAAAACCTCCTCACATGTGAGCCCTGGCTCAGATTAATGTTAGTGGTAAAACATCATATAACAGTAGTTGTCGTCCTTGTTTCTAACATCTGCACAGATGTTTGTGATGTCCCTTTGTTCCTAAATAAAGACATTCTGACTCTTAAGTGGGATTTAATTAGACCCGAGTGGCTTCATCTCATCAACATGATTATTTTTCTGTCATGCCCAGTCCAGATAAACTTCTTTTACAGTGTAATCAGATCCAGTTGTGTAACATCTGTCCAGCACGTGGTGGATGTTTTTTACCTTTTACCAAACATTTATAGACTTGTTGGTTAATTGTGGCGGAGAAACGTCTTAACATCCTGTTTTTATGAACCTGTTGTGTGTTTGTTTCCCACAGCGAGGAAACACACGAAGCAGGACTCGACCATGAACGAGGAGTGGAAGAGCATGTTTGGATCCCAGGAGCCGGCCTCCGCCCAGCCCCCCACGGTAACCCCCCCCCACGGTAACCCCAGCCCCCCACGGTAACCTCAGCCCCCCACGGTAACCCCAGCCCCCCGCCATGGTAACCCCAGCCCCCCACGGTAACCCCAGCCCCCCACGGTAACCTCGGCCCCCCACGGTAACCCCGGCCCCCCACGGTAACCCCGGCCCCCCACGGTAACCCCGGCCCCCCACGGTAACCTCAGCCCCCCACGGTAACCTTCAGCCCCCCACGGTAACCTCAGCCCCCCACGGTAACCTCAGCCCCCCACGGTAACCTCGGCCCCCCACGGTAACCCCGGCCCCCCACGGTAACCTCAGCCCCCCACGGTAACCTCAGCCCCCCACGGTAACCTTCAGCCCCCCACGGTAACCTCAGCCCCCCACGGTAACCTCAGCCCCCCACGGTAACCTTCAGCCCCCCACGGTAACCTCAGCCCCCCACGGTAATCCCAGCCCCCCGCCATGGTAACCCCAGCCCCCCACGGTAATCCCAGCCCCCCCCCACGGTAACCCCAGCCCCCCACGGTAACCCCAGCCCCCCACGGTAACCTCGGCCCCCCATGGTAACCTCTGTCCCCCACGGTAACCCCAGCCCCCCACGGTAACCCCACCCCCCCATGGTAACCCCAGGCCCATGGGCCTCACATTTATGGATGTTTACAGTCATCTGCTCAGCCTCAGGCACATTCACACTTTATTAATTCTTAACACACGCCCAAAGCCATGTTGGTCAGGAGGCAGATTCTGCTTCCAAAGACAATAAAAACCGTGTAAAAGACATAAAGAGACTGCAAACAATCATTTAATATCGTTCTGTATTAAAAAAAACACACAAAAAACACACAAAGAAATGACAAAGAACACACAAAAAAACAGTAAACACAAAAGATTGCATTAAAAATGCTGAATGCACACTGCAAAATTTGAAAAATCTCTGCAAAAAAAAAGTAAAATCATGTTACTACACTTGG